>NW_026606569.1:5235000-5298671 GCF_029890125.1 Rhinichthys klamathensis goyatoka | reverse complement strand
TCGGGAGTACCCCTACAGGAGATCTGTGAGGCAGCCGGTTGGGCTACTCCACATACTTTTATTAGGTTCTACAGTCTCCACCTTCCTAGTACGCCTGGTGCACACGTGCTTAGTCCTCGCTGAGTGCCTAGACAGTTTCACTCCGGGACAGGCCTATTCGGTGCGTGGCCTAGTGGGCACTCGTTCCCCAAAGAGTCGATTCTCGACGCAGTGTTAAGTTCCCTCGAAAGGGAACGTCTCGGGTTATGACTATAACCCTTGTTCCCTGAGAAGGGAACGAGACACTGCGTCGTTCTGCCACGCCCCTTAAGGCCTGAGAGCGGCTTGCTTCATCGCTAGGCTAGTTTGTGTTTGTTCCGGCGTAGCTTTTATGCATCCGGTTATGCCGTCACATGTTACGTCATGACGCAACACCAATCAGGATTGGAATAGTTTCATTCATACTTCAGAGGCGCACGCTAAGGGAGCGTCCCCAAAGAGTCGATTCTCGACGCAGTGTCTCGTTCCCTTCTCAGGGAACAAGGGTTATAGTCATAACCCGAGACGTTATTGATACTGACTTCAAAGCCTTCTGTGATTCTGGTTTGACCATTGAGGAAGTTCATATAGCGCTTCACTCAATGAAGAAAGGAAAATCTCCAGGCAGTGATTAACTAACTGTTGAGTTTAATATTCATTTTTGGGAACTAATCAAACAGCCATTGCTTTTCATGTATAAAGAATGTATTGATTCAAAGGCAATGGCAGCATCAATGAAACAAGGTGTTATCTCCCTTGTTCCCAAACCGGAAAAGGACACTCTTTTAATAGGTAATTGGTGTCACGGTGTGGGTTTTGTGTTTTGTTCCTTGTTCTTGTCTGTCATGTGATTCCCTGTTTGTCATGTTATCCTGCCATGTGTCTTGTCTTTTGTCATGTTGTTGCTCAGTGTCCACAGGTGTTCCTCGTCTATGTCTATTAGTCTCCCCAGGTGTCTCTTATTAACCACGCCCCCTTGTTATCTTGTTTAGCTTGTTTGTCTGTGTATTTAAACCCCTGTGTTTCAGTTGTTGGCTGTCGGTTGTTGTTTAATGTTACTACTGTCTTGTTCTGAGTTCCCTGGATTTCCTGTTTGTTTCTGTTTAATTAAATGTGCTTGCGATTGGATTCACTCTCTGTTTCATCCTTGCTCCCGCGTAACAATTGGCATCCAATTACGCTCCTGACTATCTATTATAAAATTTTAGCCTTGGTTATTGCTGATAGATTAAAGGTCAAACTTAATGAGTTGGTTGCAGAGACACAATCAAGTTTTATAAAAGATAGGCACATCAGTAACAATATAAGATTTATTTTAGATCTTTTGGATTATGCAGATTCTATCCATTCTATAGCCATGATTCTTTTCCTAGACTTTTATAAAGCTTTTGACACCCTTGAACATGGATTTCTTTTGCAGACTGTCAAGTTATTTGGTTTTGGTGACTTTTTTGTTAATGTTGTTGAAATGTTTTATAGAGATATTAGCAGCTCTGTCTTAATTAGCTTCAATACTTCTAAGAGATGTTTCATTACCCGCGGTGTCAGACAGGCAGGGCTCCAGACTAACTTTTTTCACCTCCGTCCTGAAACCGTCCTGGTAAACAATTTGAACCGTCCTAAAGTGAATGTCAACCGTCCCAAAATAAAAATGTTGTTTCTGTACTTTATTATCATCTATAGTTGTTAGTTGTTAGTCACATAATAAAAACACCATTAAAGTGTTTATGATATATGTTATAATATTTAGTTAGCTCCATTCAAAGTAGTTATCTGTAAATAGGTAAAAAACAGATTAAATAAAAAATAAAAGGAGTTAAATGCTTTTTTGTATTCATGCAGAACAAATCTTTTTTTTTTTTCTTTTTTTTTTTACATGGTTGGATTAAACAATAACAAATAAATACTGGTGACTACTTCTCAAAGTGGTAATGTGTCATAGCTGATCATCTGGAAAATGTGTTATTAAGAGAAAGGGCTTTAAAAAGTGTAATATGACTTCTCTAGTCTAAAACACAGAATTTGGGGAAAAAATCTGTGTCTCTGTCTCAGTCTTTGTACTGACTGAGGTCTTTGTGCCGGAGAAAACATTAACCTGTTAATATGAATGATTTTAAAGTTTGAACATGCAATACAGATACAGATTTAACTACTGTGACTTAAAAAAAATATCTTAAAATTAAATAAAACCACTTTTCCTAGAATAGAACAGTCTTCTTTCCAATTAATGATATATGCATTCTTTTTAACTTGCATACATCATTCTTTATTTTTTCAAGCAGCAGACATATTTATTTGTATGAATTAAATATAATGAATCCTTATTAAAGCTATTAACGAGCAGTGAATGATTTTCTCTTTTTCTTTTGTTGCTTGATCAATATTAAGGACACAGACCGCATTAGGTTTATTGCCCACTGTCACTTTAAGACGTCGGATCATGTCCAATGACATGCTGATCCAAATCCACTGATGCACATCCGATACACTCACAACTGTTTAAGACATAACCGACATAGTTTAAGTTAATACTCTCCTAAACGGACATTTAGACATAATGTTGTGTGTTTTTTGTCCATTCAGACACGAAAGAGAGCTAAATTCAGTCCTCGCGTGCTGTATTGTGTCTATGGCTGGACGCTTCGGTCGTGTGTGCGCACAGAAAACCGCACCGAATAGAGCTTTTTTTTGCGCCGTCACTCTTATTCAGATATATGTGCGCTCTACTCATTCTCCCAGACGTTTACATGTTTTAACGTTTTATGAGACATGCAGTGCATGCCAACTCGTGTGCCGCTGGGTAGATCAGCACGTTAATACAAATGTGCGCATCTACCACAAACGCAGGACATCTCTGACTGGATCTCTTCCTAAATCGTCACTATCTAACATTTTTGTCTATTTTTTATTCATTGAATATCCGTTGTTTAACCAGCGCAACATATTTGCGATGTCATTAAAGGGATACTCCACTTTTTTTGGAAATAGGCTCATTTTACAACTCCCCCAGAGTTAAACTGTTGAGTTTTACCGTTTTTGAATCCGTTCAGCCGATCTCCGGTTCTGGCGGTACCACTTTTAGCATAGCTTAGCATACATCATTGAAGTGGACAAGACCATTAGCATTTCTAAAAAAAATGACCAAAGAGTTTCGATATCTTTCCTATTTAAAACTTGACTCTTCTGTAGTTACATCGTGCACTAAGACCGACGGCAAATGTAAAGTTGCGATTTTCCAGGCTGATATGGCTAGGAACTATACTCTCATTCCTGCGTAATAATCAAGAAACTTTACTGCCGTACCATGAGAGCAGCAGGCGTAATGATATGACGCAGCGCCTGAAAATAGTTCCGTTGTGTTGACGGAAGGTGGCCTATTTTCAGGCGCTGCGTCATATCATTAGTAATTGGCAGTAAATTTTCTTGATTATTACGCAGGAATGAGAGTATAGTTCCTAGCCATATCAGCCTAGAAAATCGCAACTTTACATTTTCCGTCGGTTTTAGTGCACAATGTAACTACAGAAGAGTCAAGGTTTAACTAGAAAAAATATCGAAACTCTTTGGTCATTTTTTTTTTTAGAAATGCTAATGGTCTTGTCCACTTCAGTGATGTATGCTAAGCTATGCTAAAAGTGGTACCGCCAGAACCGGAGATCGGCTGAATGGATTCAAAAACGGTAAAACTCAACAGTTTAACTCTGGGGGAGTTGTAAAATGAGCCTATTTCCAAAAAAAGTGGAGTATCCCTTTAAGCCATTTGATAGATGTACCGCGGAACAAGTCTCCGGGTGAGTAGCCGGCCAGTGATAGTAACTATAGTAACAGCATGAGAAGACGCGCTCCGTTGTAGTCAGCGCTTGGTCGCGTAATTTTGGCATTTGGCATAAGAAGTTAGCCTAATAGGCTAGTAATAAATGAACACACATACAAAAATGTTTTTCGTCCTGTAGGCGTCCTGGAAAATATTTCTGTTCGTCCTAAACACATTTTCTATCGTCCCCAGGACGATAGGACGCCGTTAGTCTCGAGCCCTGCAGACGGGGCTGTCCAATTTCCCCCTTTTTTACTTATTTTAGTTACAGAACTATTATCATTAAGTATTATGAACAAAGCTTGGAAGGTATATTGATCTTTGATAGAGAAATTAAAATCTCCCAATTAGCTGATGACACGACTCTCTTTTTAAAAGATAAGAGTCAATTAACTAAGGCTTTAAATGTAATTGAGCAGTTTTCATGTGCTTCTGAATTGAAACTAAATATGTCCAAGTGTGATATAATGATGCTCTTTAAAAATGATGATTCTTCAATCGATGTTATCTCAGTAAAAGAGACCGTAAGGTATCTTGGTATTTATTTAACAAAAAACTTAGCAGCTCGACAACAGCTTAATTTTTCTGGCCGGGTTAAAAAACCCAAAACATCTTTAAAGGCACACTGTGGAACTTTTCAACCTTTATAATATATTACCAAAACCCATTGAGATGGTACATCGACTTACAATAGGTTGAATGACACGTCTGCCGAAGCCTGAAGGTGTCTGTATCGCTTTTACTAGCACTATGTAACTTCGGGTTTCGGGTAGGAACCCGAGCACAAAAAGAACTACAAAATTCGACCGCTTTACGGCATACGTCACTTCCCCCACCACCCACAACTTCCTCAGATTCTGACGTGAGTGCTCAACTCGCGTTTGATTGCCGTTGCCGTCTGTATATTTTATGTTTTCGTCATGGCCGAACCAACAGCTACAAGGAAGAAGGCAATGGTTTTGTCAGAGGACACTAAAAGAAAAAGGCATAGTGACAAATGAAAAGCCAGGACGAGGATCACCATTGGTCCAGCGTTCGCTCGCTGGCGTGAGCTACAGGAGGAGGAGGGGTGCCCGACCGATGCTGACGCTTGTCTGCACACAAATGCCGTTTCCAAGGTGACCCAGATAAATCATATAAGCAGTGTAGTATTTTCTGGTATTCCGGCCACAGCCGATGGTGTTATGAGTGTAAAAAAATGCCCACAGCCCATTGTTCATTTCTACACACAAACACAGCCCGCCACAGTGCAGGGCTCGCACAAATAAAGTCGACTCATGTCAAATGTACATTGTGTACATTTGAAATGTACAAATGTACACGTGCCCACGACTCAGTGCCCAACACTACACACAACATGTCCCACGGTTTCTGTAAAACGAAACCAACACACATAAGTCACAGTCAGCTCAGGCCGACGGTGTTTTTAGTGCAGTAAATGTGCCCGCCGTCCCGCGCCCACATTCACTCACAGACATGTTAGCACTAAGCCCCACGGGGCTCGCCCCGCTCGCTCTCTCTCAGCAGACTGCTATAAGGGAATCGAGCGCGGCAAGGCTGCCCACCTCAAACACTGCAAGCACACACAATCTAAAGACACGGGAGGCTGACCCACTGTCTATGGGCTGACCGGTTGACTTTTGCGACAGTGCTGCGGAGCTTGTGGCCTCTAGGGACGCTAGACGTGAAAGTTACAGGTCGAGCGCCACTAGTGGCCAAAAGTTCCGTGGTGTGCCTTTAATCTTTGGCTCCAAAGAGACCTTTCCCTTTATGGGAGGCTTCTTTTGTCCAAAGCAGAAGGATTATCTAGTTTTGTATATCCTTCTCTTTCACTTTTTGTCAGTGTCTCTACTGCTAAAGGAATTAACTAAATCTTTCTAGACTTCATAAGCTCAAAAAACAGTCCTTTCAAATAGTCGGAAAAAAGGTGGACTTGAAGTGTTAGATTTTAGTTATACAGTGAACACCTTTTGGATTAAAAGATGCTTAACAAATCCTTATTCTATATGTTTTTTATCCTGAATCATATCTTTACAAATATGGGTAGCCTTCTCTTTATATTGAAATGTAACTACTTGCAGAATAGATTGCCGTATCTAAATTTCATCAGCAGGAAGTTATGCTACACCCACAATTTCACCACATAAAACCTTTCTATGGAACAACTCTAATATAATGATTAGAAATAAATCAGTTTTTCTCTCTAAATGGTTTAACAGGAATATAATTGGAATTCTTGAAATTTGTGATAAATTTGGTATTTTTTTTATCTTATGAAGAATTTAGGTCTGTTCATAATTTCCTCTTACTATTTAAAGAATATAACGCAGTGCTTAAAGCCAACTTGTTAAATGTCATCTAAGTTTTAGTAAGAGTGTCACCAAAGAACCTGATTTGATCTTAGATGGATTAAGTATATTTAGCAAGAAATGTAATAATAAGCATATTCAACAAATTCTTCAAAATAAAAATGATATTGTTGCTAAAGGCAAATTTTATTTGGCCTCTTTTATTGAACTTATAGACTGGAAGGAAGCCTGGCTCATAAGTACTGCATTTCCAATTAAACTAAAGAAGTTCATTTTAAGATCTTACATAAAATATACCTGGTGAACAAGAATAAGGATGAAACACTGATCCATTTATTTTTCCAGTGTGAAAAAACTCAAAACTTTTGGAAAAGTTTATATCGTCATATAGGTAAGCACCTTGATTCTTCCAAATCCTTTCAGTTAAAATATATAATCTGTTACTATAAAGATAAAGCTAATACTTAATGAATTACTTTGTTAATTTTTTTATTTTGTTTGGGAAATTTTTTATTCACAAGCAAAATTTCTCTACTTTTCCACATTTCTTAATTGAAATTGATGCAATTCTCAAATCTCTAAGGTTGATTAAGAACAAGAAAAGTGACAGATTCTTGAAATATTATGATAATTTTTGGTAATTGGTAATACCACTAACGCATAATGTTTCCTCTGTATATGTTTATCATGTTATTTTATGTGTATATATATATATTAAAGCTTAACATGTATTTGATATAATTTCATTCCTGTAGAAGTTCTGTATGTTCTGTCCTTTGTCTGCTTATTGTTTGATACATTATGAATAAAAAAACGTGAACACGCGATGAGGAAGTCGAGGCATTAGCTTCTGTTGCCTCAGCAAGCGATCTGTGTCACTCTGTCTCTGTCTATTTATTGTTGTCTGTTCGATATATATATTGGAAAGTTATGGCGAAACAAGTTTACAAACTGTGTGCTTCTCCCTGCCCGCGTTATTTAACGGGTGGGGATACACACAAGCTTTGTGTAATTTGTTTGGGACTGGAGCATGCGGTTTCAGCCATCGAGGGGGCTGAATGCCAGCATTGCGAGATGCTTCCGAGATTCGTCACTTCCTTCCCCAACATATGAGGAGCTGGTGGAGGTGATTACTCGTGCGGTTGATAAATTACATATTGAGTGGCCAGCCGAGAAAAGGGGCACTCTTCCCAAAAGTAAATTAGACGAGCCCTTCCTAACATCTAGTGTTTCACCTTTTCCCCCGATCTTCACAGTGAGCTTTCTAGATCGTGGAACAAGCCATACTCGTCACGTCTTTCATTTATAAAAATAAATGAAAAATAAATGTCAAGTTCATTTATATTCAGGTATAAAAGGGATCAAAGAGTATGGATATGAGTCGATGCCCCGGGCTGAACAGATGCTCGCGAGTTATCTGTTGCCCGGTCCAGCATCGTCTCTGAAGGCCTCGGCTTTGCCCACCAAGCCATTAACCCTCTGGGGACCAGAGTGTTTTTGGGGCCCTTGGGATGTTTTGACATGCACTGACATTTGTGCTTTTTTCAGTTATTTATAAACATGTTAATGGCAAAGGTGTAAATTCACTCTATATAGCACAAACTTGGCTACCATGAGATCTGAGCAACATGTATGTACATGTTTGTATTTTTAATAGAATAATGTTTATGCGTGGTTATTGAAAAAAATAAAAATGAAAGTTGCTGAAATAAGACCACAAAACACATATTGATTATTTCTTCACAAGACTTTTGAAAATTGTATCACATAGCCTAGAATATTTGCTCCAAAACTATGTGAGAATCATCCTGACTACTCATTCAGATAAGTCAATAAAGTCTTTTACATTTTTAATGACGTGTTTTGTTTGAGAAAGCTTTATGCAGGAGGCTTGATCTCTCATTAATATGTATGGCATTCCACACCTGAGAAAGACAAAGACCCTCCCATAATGGCCCTATTAGGTGCTATCAGGCCATATCATTACAGGAGCCTTGCACAAAGAATGAGGAGATTTAAAAAAGAATGGCTTTTAGATTGTTTGGATATTATAAGGAAAATACAGGGTGCATACGTCTGGACACTTCTATCACACACCCTTCACCATATAGACATGGTTTTATTTCAGTTCAAAGTTAGAGTTGGAAACATCTTGAAAAGAAAATTGTCTTTCTCCATAAATGTCTTAGTTTGATCATACATATTTCAAAGTTGAGGATTCATTATTTTGATATAGCTTGAACAAACACTATAACATCTTAGTTGATTAGTTTATTGACAAAACATACTATATATTTAACATATGAGCAGAAACTCCTAAAAAAGCTTATTTGATGTCTATTTTAGAGTAAAAACTTTATCCAAAACGAGTCAACGAAATGTTGTCTGTTATTTAGTCTGTAACAGTGCGTATCTGTGCGTTCATTCATTCATTCACACACACACACACAAACTGTGTGACACAAACATGATTCACATTTAACAGTATGCTATTTTTCCGTTTACAGACACTACGTTATTCTATATCGCGATTAGAACAAAGCACTTGCAAAAAACACTTACTTCTCAGCTGAATCTGTTCATCCTCGAAGTGAAAATAACCCAGTGGTAAATGTCCCAGGATTGTTCCACATATAGCCGCGCAAGACGACAGTAGATTAATCTGACTAAAAAATAATGTGTGTTTTCAGAGTTTATGGGCGTTAACGCGTCTCAATGTGTTGCTTCACATATTTGCGTTTGAATAGCGCGTGCTCTCCGTAGGCGTGTCACATTACCACAGATAATCAGCTGAGAGAACGATAATGAGATGGGCTGACACGTCTCTCTTTTTATATAGATGACATAAACGGAGAATAATAATTTTAGTTTTGAATCGGATCATTTAAAAGTACAAACTCAAATGATTTAAAAGATATATTGCTTATGGCTGGGTGAATAGTATTAGCTGAGTTGTGTTGAAGATTAGAGACGTGCTCCAGAAAAAAAGTTCACGGTGACCGAGAGGCAGAACGCACACCCTGTTTATTTTCTTTATTTTACAAAAGCACAATATTTTATTTCGATTGTATGTGGGCACATAAAAAAGTAGACATTTAACAGATTATTTTCTCATATTTCTTAACTCTATATGAACAGAAATGATGGTAGTACTTTAAGTCTATTTTTCTGCTATGTGAAAAAAAACGAGCAAAACGCGCCGGCGCGTTTCTGGTCCCCAGAGGGTTAAAGCCATTAATTTGGTGAGCAAAGCATATACGGCAGCAGGTCAAGCTGGAGCCTGCCTTCACACAATGGCAGTGCTTCAGGCTTATCAAGCTGAACTGCTGGGGGATATTGATAAGAGTGAGGGAGTGGGGCCCGATGAGGTTCGCGAACATGACGAATATCGCGAACATGATCTCAGCACATGACGCACTGTCCACTCTGGTTTTCCCTCACTCAACCAGCCCCACTGGGGTTGGACGCTATGGTTCAGACGTGGCCGAGGCTACGTCTGTACGCATGTCCCCCTGTCGCTCTGCTCCCAGGAGTTCTGGAGTGAATCCACCAGGATGGAATAAGCCTATTGCTAGTAGCACCACGCTGGCCGAGTCGAATCTGGTTTGCGGACCTCATTCATCTCCTCGACGGCCCTCCCTTGGAGATCCCAATCAGGAGAGACCTTCTGTCTCAGGCAGGGGGCACAATATTTCACCCCCGGCCAGAGATTTGGAATCTGTGGGTTTGGCCTCTGAGGGGGCCCAACTCATAGAGAGTGGTCTCTCAACCGAGGTTGTTGAGACCATTCTAAGCTCCAGAGCTCCCGCTACGAGGAAACTTTACTCTCTTAAATGGAGAGTTTTCACTTCTTGGTGTCACCAGCGTCAGTGGGATCCGGTTTACTGTTCAGTGAACACAGTACTCGAGTTTCTGGAAGAACGTTTTACATCAGGTTTATGTCCATCCACGCTAAAGGTTTACGTAGCTTTCCACGCCCTGGTGGGTGGTACTTCATTGGGTCGAGACTCCCTGATTACTCGTTTCCTTCATGGCACCTTGAGGTTGAGGCTTGCAACTTGCACTAGGGTGCCGGCCTGGGACCTTGCTATAGTGTTGGAAGGCCTGTCTAGGGCTCCATTCGAGCCCTTAGACTCGGTTTCAGAAAAACTTCTTACTTTTAAGACCATCTTTCTGCTAGCTATTTCGTCCCTCAAAAGAGTCGAAGACCTTCTGGCCCTTTTGGTTTCCCCCACTTGCCTTGAGTTTGCACCGGGGATGGTCAAGGCATCCTTATATCCAAAACAGGGATACGTCCCTAAGGTGCCGACCATGATTCCGAGGCCTATTGTGCTGCAGGGTTTCTGTCCTCCTCCTTTTACCTCTTCGGACCAGGAAAAGCTGAACCTCTTGTGTCCAGTGCGAGCACTAGACACTTATGTTCATCGGACTTCTCTGTGTAGAAAATCTGACCAGCTATTTGTTTGTTTTGGATCATCCAAGAAAGGTCTTCCTGCTTCTAAACAGACGGTTAGTAAGTGGATAGTCGAGGCCATTTCACTTGCTTACTAGTACTCTGACTAGCCATGCCCTTTGGCTCACTATACCAGGAGTATGGCGTTCTCTAAAGCCTTATTATTTGGGGCTTCTCTCCAAGACGTTTGTGATGCAGCAGGCTGGTTCTCACCGCTCACATTCGTGAGGTTTACAGGTTGGACCTGGATGCTGGCCCAGATTCTCAGGTGCTTAGCATACAACAGGCTGACACTCAGGTACTTGAAAGTTTGGCGTTTTGGGTATTCTCGTTCCCAAAGCGTCGTCGACGCATCGCGAGTTCCCTCGAAAGGGAACGTCTCAGATTACGACTGTAACCATAGTTCCCTGAGATAGGGAAGAAGACGATGCGTTGTCCTGCCATACTTCCTGCATCCCTGTGATAGGCTTGCTTCGGCAATTTTCGAAGCTAATGCCGGTTTGCACCGGGTGTGCTTTTATCTCTTCCTGGTCATGACGTCACCCGCCCGTGACGCTCATTCTTTCCATTGGACTAGTTGACATAGATGCTTCAGACGCATTCACGCTGTGGGAGTTCCCAAAGCGTCGTCGACGCATCGTCTTGCCATTTACTGGAAGATTGCCTCGAATGTCGATTTGTATCCATAGGTAGTTGCAGTGGTCTAGTTTTTTGTAGTGAGTATACTGTGATAAGTGAAGTGACTCTCATAGCAGCTCTGCGATGAAGTGCACGTGTAGCCTACATCATGTCCTCATACAGTGAAACGCTGAAAACACCACGAGCGTCACGCGTGCTACGCTTCAGTGTGTGTGTATTAGAGCCGCATTGAGTGCTCATTCCCAGAGACGTGTAGAACAATTGCAGTCTCTTTGAGCTTTAATATTCACAGACACTAGTCCATATTAGTGTTGTCAAAAATATAGATATTTCGATAAATATCGATACTGAAATATCTGAACGGTACCAATACTAATTTCGAGAAGAATCGATACTAGCCGAGCGATCACTTTCACTTCTCTCCAAAGGTGCGTTGACAAACACCACATGTGACGCACTCGTCTCATTCACTCTGGTTAAATAGCAAAAGTGAAGTTAATGGAAAGATGCCGCGAGCAGGCATTTCGGAGAATAGCGCGGACACGCGTAAAAAAAAAACACCGCGAGCGGGCATGTCGGAGTCGGAGAATAGCGCGGACACGCGCTACACACCGCGAGCGGGCATGTCAGAGAATAGCGCGGACACGCGCTTCACACTGCGAGCGGGCTGCGGGCACCCAAAAGATTGTTTGACTCAACTATCAATAATCCCTCACATCACTCATTTAAAAAAAATTATTGTATAGCCTAGGTGAAAACAGACTTAAGGAACAGGCTCCAGGGGTACCATTTAGCAAGCATATGCTCAGCATCAGGGGTGTTTGTTGTTTGGACAGACCTGCCCCCACTGCTAAAAAAAGGAAACACTGTAACTCTTCTCATTTTAAGTTTTCTGAAACATTAACCAAGATGGCCTAGTATTGTTGTTGTTTATGAGTCTGTGTTGTCTCGTTTTTTCACCGTAATTCTTAGCTAACATAATCTGACTGAGGAATCTTAAGTAAATATTGTAACTGTGGTCAAATGTAAATTAACTTGAGCCTATTTAACTTTATTCAAAAAATATGATTTAATTCTGCAATTTGCCTTCATTAGCGATTATCATCAATTTGATTACACAGATACTATAAACTAAACAGCTAGACAATGGCATCTCTGAATTCAGTAATGAAATTCCTTTAACTGAAAATTCAATGTTTAATCTTATTATTATACATTTTACTGACACTCTATCCTCCAATTTGATACTGTTAAGTGCTTTTTTGTTACAGTATATTTTAATCTTTGATAACAGTAGGTAATAAAAATACATCATGTTAGCTCTGGTCCAATTAAAAAATATTAACAAATAGAACCCAGGACATTTTTGTTCATGTAAAACAGTGGTTCTCAACCTTTTTTTTCAGTGGGCCACACTATGTCTAAGTTCAAGTTTCACGGGCCGCATATCATTTACATTTGGCGTCACCAATGCAAACTAAGATATTGAGCATTAAGGTATCTAAATGATTACAGTTAGATTTATTATTATTATTAGAGAGTATAATTCTACTTACCATTAATGAGACACCTGATGTTGTCGGGAGCAGACCAATTTGGTGAAATTTGGCTCAAAAGGAGTAACAGCACAATGAAGTTGTGACTGTAAGTTGCAGTCTGTAAGACGTGCACGGAAACGTGACTTGATGCGCGTCATTGCAGAAAATGTGCGTTCGCAAATGTATGTCGACCCAAATATGGAAAGCACTTTTGAACTTAATAATCTGAGGTTTTGTCCAGAGATGTTTCGCCACATTTCTGTAACTGAGGATGACTGTTGCGCTGTGTCGGCTGTGTCCTCTTGCCTGAACATCCATCAGTTCATCTTCGAGTGCGCGGCGGGACAAACCGAAAGTTGCAGCCAAGTCCTTGATTTTTTCCACAGGGAAAGTCAATGGCTCTCTGATGAAATGTCCTGCAGATTTTATTTTCTCAAAATCAGAAAAACATGAGGTGAATTTTTCCTGCGTTTGACTGAGAGTTTTAACGAATCGTTCTTTCTGTTGTATGTCCAGTACACCCTCACACACGTCATTCAGAAGTGGAAAGTGAGTTAAATCATCATCTTTGAGTTGTGCCGTGTACAGCCCTAGCTTCATTTTGAAACTCTCAACACAGCTCAACAGGTCATCAACATGTTTTTCGTCACCTTGAAGTTGTAAGTTCAGCTTGTTTAGGTGAGCTGTGACGTCTGAAAGAAAAGCAACGTTTGTTTTCCACTCATTGTCTCTCAAGACTGGAAATCTTTCTCCCTGGCCAATGTCATTAAGAAAGTTTACTATCTCGGGGAGAACAGCCAGAAAGCGATGCAAGACTTTTCCACGACTTAGCCATCTCACTTCACTGTGCAGAATGAGGTCTCCGTAAGCACTGTCCAGTTCGCCCAACAACGTAATAAAACGGCGGTGCATGAGAGGCCTCGCTCGAATGAAATTGACCACCTTGAACACAGTGTTCATAACCTCCACGAAGTATCCATCAACGAGCTTGCTGCATAGTGCTTGTTGATGCACAATACAGTGAAATGCCAACAAGTCAGGGGAGATTTTTCGCATTTCAGCTACGAGACCCTTGTGTTTTCCCGTCATTGAGGGCGCACCGTCAGTATGGAGACAACTGAGGATTCCGGTACGTTCATGTCTTTGCATGCTTCACTAAGTGCTCTATAAATGTCCTCGCCCCTTGTTCGTTCATGTAGCGATTTCAATGCCAATAAATCTTCTGTAACCTCAAAAGTCTCAGAATTCACGCATCTCACCCAAATGCAAAGCTGAGCAACATCTCCGATCTCTGTCGATTCATCCGCAGCCAAACTGAGTGCTGAAGCAGTGGCTAGCTTAGTTTTTAGTTGTTCTGTCAAATTCTCAGACATTTCAGAAATTCGACGAGTAACTGTGTCATTGCTGAGCTGTAAACTTTTTATCCTGCGAATTATCTCGCTCTTGTTGCTCAGGTCATCAAACAGACATTGTGATTCCAGAAAACAGTTCTTAACTAGCTCTCCATCACTGAATGGTTTGCCGTGTTTGGCAAGGAGCCAGGAAATTTTGAACGTTGCTAATGTCACGGCCTGAGACACTTTTAAGCTAGCTCGCATTGTATTCTGTTCAACAATGGCATTTTTTTCAAGACTAGTTATCTTGAAAGCTCTTTCCTGAGATCCAGGTGGATATTTCGTGTCAAAAGTTGCATGGGTGGTATCGAAATGCCTTTTGACATTGTAAGTTTTACATACGCCCAGTATTTTATTACAGAGCAAGCAGAAAGGCTGTCCATCTCGCTCGTTGACAGCAAACTGATTCTTCCATTCTTCAAGCACTTTCCTACCTTCACTGCTGATCCGACGACTCTTCTTGTTTGCACGTGTTCCTTTATCAGTATTTTCCTTGCATCTTTTTTCTCCTCTAATAACATATTTGTCCATTTTGATCGTTAATTGATGCGTTTAAAATCTGCCAGAGCGCGCGCTTGCAATTGTCTGCGTTAACTGTGTTATTGTGAGTTCATAGTTGCGTCAGTACTGCGCATATGTGAAACCAGTAGCCTACATGATCACCAAAATTATTTTGACAAAAAAATAAATATTGTTCAAACTTATATTGGTTTTTATAAGTTTGATAAGTTTTATAAGTTTATAAGTTTTTTTTTTTTTTTTTTTTTTTTACGTGATCAGCATCATGGGCCGCATCAGCATTTGCGACGGGCCGCGGGTTGAGAACCACTGATGTAAAATATAGGCTACCTCATTGTCATGTTTTAGACTTGTTATATTTAGCTTTAAATAAAAAAAAATACCCCCTTAATATTGTGGCAGTTTTTTTCTCTGTGGTATCGAAAATGGTATCGAATATCGATATTTTTCAAGGTATCGTATCGAAGTTAGAAATTCTAGTATCGTGACAACACTAGTCCATATCGAGATTTGATTCATTGTACAGCTCTACTTTTGATTTATTAATTCAAAACATGGCGTATACCTGCGTATCACGTAGACTACACCACTGGGTAGTTGGATGTTTACGCAGGATTGCGTGAATGTGTGAGTGTGGCTGAGTTAACGCACCGCATGTACAGACGAGGCTTGTTTGCGTGGAAGGAGTGATTTATTAGTGTGTAATGTAAGAAACATGGGAAAAAGTTAGTAATATCCACACTACTGTATGTCATTTCAGGTGTATTTTGTGAGTGTTATTTCAGTCTAACTGTTTATGCAGTTCTAAGACGTTATGTTTTCTTTCCAGAAGTACCGCTACCGTATTATTGTTATTGGTGGTGTTGTCTTATTTGCATTGTTCTTAATTATTGCACACAATAAGAGGTGACAAATTGTACTTTTATATTTCCTTTATTTTGGGGTGAACAATTTGCTGTGTGATCCAAAGATATACTGGCACTGTATTTTGTTTTATTGTGGGTCTTCTGCCCTGTGTACAGTAAAAGAAACAGAAACTCCTAACTAATTATAAGGAATAAAATACAAACCCCACTTAAATTTGTTGGTCTTTTGTCATTTTCATGCGGCCACATATCCTGAAGATTATCTACCTATAGGCCTATTGCAAATCTACCTTTTCTGGATAAGGTCCTTGAGTGGGTCGTTGTTGGCCAGCTACAGGAATATCTGTGCAAATATTTATGTCTTTATGCTATTTCTACATCATTTTGGAGATTTAATGTGGAAGTATTACAATATCAAAATATATTTAAAACTTTACCGTTTATCGCGATTACCAAAAAAGGACCAAAAATAATAATAATAGTGTATTTTTAAATCGATTGACAGCACTTATACTCTGCTCTTTTTTTGTATTTTTGGAAAGTGTCTGATAACATACGATTCCTTATAGACATTTGTGTTCTTGTCCAACAGCTGTAAGTCAGTAAAGGACAATGGCTTCTGTTGAACAGCATGATAACACACTAGATGAGCCGGAAAACAAAAAAGGAGGTAATAGTGATAAAAGAAAAAAATATCAGAAATGTTAAAGTTGTGATTTAAGCAATGTAATTAATCTCTCTATCTCTATTCCAGTCCAGATGAGCAGCAGTGTTGTATCTAATGTGAAAGCTGAAACAGGAGCAACTGTAAACACTCCTTTATTCGCTGGAAACACCATCAACTCAATGACCATCAACTGCATCTCAAACACTGCGGGAAATGGTAATATAGTGTATATATAATTATGACCATAATACAATTTATATAATAAAAATATAATAAAACTATGTAATATAATAACTGTGCTTTCTGAGACACACTGCTTATTAACAATCGTATATAAAATAATGCTTGTTGTGAATCCTATTCTTAAAGGGGTCATATAATGCCATTTTTGTACAAGCTAATATGATTCTTTAGGGTCTAAATTAAAAGTTTGTAATATACTTTAATTAAAAATTCTCATTAGTATTGTAAGAAAACACTTATTTTACCTGGTCAAAAACAGCTCTGTTTTCAGCACGCCGTTTCAGTGCATATGACATTAAATGATAATGAGTTTTGCTCACTCCGCCTCTCTGTTCTGTGCGTACACCATTTGTAACTCAATAACACAATAATTACACATTCATTGTGAAGCGTGCAGCTAGCGATTTGCAAAGATTAATATATTAATATAAAGTTTAATAAAACGTTACACTCACCTCCGTTCTTCTGGAGATTCAGCAGGAACACGAATATCTGGTACCGATCCTTTATTCAGGAGCAGCTTCTTAGCAAATCCAGCTTTATACTGACCCTCCTTTATAAAGCAGTCTGGTGAGAAATGATTCGCGCAAACATGAGCATTGACGTTGCTCGTGGGGAATATTCCCTTCGAAAACAAACTCAGCCACTGCGTCTTCAGCGGTTCGGATTTAGGAACATTAAAATGACTGTGTTCGTTATTACACCCAAGAACAGAACACCACAATCGCTTAGACGCCATTCTGCTCATAGACAGTGCTCCAGCATATCAACAATGACCGCGCCGGTCCGCGCTGACTATGATTGACAGCTCGCTCACGAGCGAGGGCGGGTCTGTGTTGAAACGCTGCTGTCAATCAACAATCGTGGGAGGGGCGTGCGACCTTGTGACGTCACACGGTCGAACGGCTCGATTTCAGGCAGGGGAAAACATATAAGGAGATTAAAACAAAACCACTGGATGGATTTTTATCATTATATGATGGTTGTGTACAGGCACTGCCAACACACATTTCAGTACAATCAACTTGTAAAAGTGCATGTACCATTATATGACCCCTTTAAGGAAGTTTAGTGTGTAGCCGTACTGTTCAGAAATGCTTTAATACATGTCACTTTATTCTTCTGTGTAATTGTATCTATCGTCTCTTTCCTTTGTATAAATGTTCTCATCTTCTCTTTCCTCACAGAGCCACAAAAAACCTTGGAGACGGAGAAACTAGAGAAACAACAAGGTGCAACCATCATTTCTTCATTATAGAGGTCTTAAAGGCACACTATGCAAGAATTGTACCTTGATATAACAGCTTCAAAGTCATTTCGGTGGTAAACAAACTCATAGTAGGGCGAATCATCCTGGTAATAAAGCTTGGCGGGGTCGCCGCTGGAAAAACCAGCAATGCAAGTTTGAGAGGAGCGCCCCCGACAAATCTCGCGAGAATCACGACTTGCTTTACGGCAACGACGTCACACACATCAACAACCACATATGAAGCACGAAGACACTTGCGCGCATTTCAGACGTGATACTTGACGATGGAAAAAGCAAAGAAAACGCGGTCGGAAGAGACTTGGAAAAGGGAAAGAGAATCTGACAGCGTGAGGAACCGGAAAAGAGTCCCTGATTCGCCCTCGCTATGTGTGTGCGTGTTGTGTGAGTGAGCGCGAGGGCGGGCGCGGCTGATGAGCTGATCAGCGCCAGCTGTTTTGAATGAGGATGTCCGATATATTGTTTGTTACCTCGTCCTGTCTTTGTCAGTTGGTTGTTGAGGTTACCAGGGTTCTACTCGCCGTGTTCTCCTGCATTCCACTCCTGTACCATGCTGTGGTTTCCTGAGATTTTCCAGGAGGAATTTCTACCTGTTCCTGCATCTGTGTCTGCCCACTGCGTCCCTGCGTTGCCGAGCCTGAGTCTTCTTCTGTCTGCTTCCATTTTGACCCATACGGATATCTACTATTGTGCTCAATAAATTACTGTTTACTCGCAACTGAATCCTTTGACTATTTCCTTGTGACAGTCCCACTCGGTCGGGCTTTCACTAGTTGGCGCGAGCTAAAAAGCAGCACTGGATTCAACCGCGATGCTGACCTGGCGATCTTGTTGATGGATTAAGTAGCCTAAATCTCTTATTTCTAAACTTGATTGCGTTCTATGTTGTTGCGCTTGCTTGTAGTATGCCATTTTTTTACGATGCTGTTCATTCATCCATTGTTGATAATTAGACCAGTCCAAAAATGTCCACATATGTCTAGATAGCTATTTACGACAGTGTAAGTGTTCCACAGCGACTATAGGGGTCACTGTTTGACTAAAACACAATTTCTGCATAATGTGCCTTTAAAGGATTTAGATATGTTGGATGTATTTTGAATTCAGAGAAATGTTATGTAGCTTTTCAGTTGCAAAACTATTTTTGATAAAGTTGAGGGGCACAGCTGTGTGTGTGTGTGTGTGTGTGTGTGTGTGTGTGTGTGTGTGTGTGTGTGTGTGTGTGTGTGTGTGTTTGTCTGGACCAGCCTGGAACTACTTTAGCTGTGCATTTCCTGGAAAATAATTGCACACCTTATAAAGTTTGTCAGCCAATCAGAATCAAACCTCCGTAGTATAATTACATTTAAAGTACATGTGTTTAATTCACATTTGTAGGTACAGTTAACTTTAGCCCTAACTGTAACCCAAACCTTGACCCAAAAGCTAACTTTAACCCCTATAATCCTAACCCTTCAGCAAACCCATAACTCAGCTCATTAGCAGTAAATGTGGGAATCATCCAGAACAAAGTGTAGTCACAGTAAATCCATAGTCTTGTATGAAATGTTAGCACATAGTAAAGGCACATAATTAAAAGTGTGGCCTAAAAATATAACTATTTTTGCCTGTAATTTAATTTGCTTACATTATTTTTAAAACAGAGGATTTGACAAAGGTTTTGGGCAAACCACAAAACCAACATGCAGAAGAAAGCAGAATGTATTTTTGAGGGAAAAGAGGAAAATGAAGCAGATCTCAAAGTGGTTTACACAGAACTGTTCATCATAGAGATATGGCAGATGTCAATCAGGTACATGAGATATTGCTCAACCTTTTACTAGCCAAGTTAAAATGACTTATTTTCTTTGTTACTTTCACTTAATGTAGTTAAGTAGAGTTTACCTAATTCCATATGTGAAATTAACTTTACTACTATATAAGTTACTACTATATTAGGCAATAATTTCACAACCTTTATTATACACACCTCTGAAAAATACAGAGGTCCAGACCTCGGTGACCCCATAGCTGGCTACAGTCATGCTTGTAGTACGTTCCTAACCAGGCTTGACTTACTACAGTGAATAATGCAAAATCTCACCTGTAGTAAGTCACCAAAAACCCTTTATAAAAATATATATATATAAATGATTGTGTACTGTAAATACATGAAGGGAGGTATTGGCACAATTTCACCTGTATTAAGTCAGTCTTACCAATAGTAACCTTCTGCAAGCTTTGGCATTTGAAAATGTCTGTTTTTAAATGTTAAAAGTACTGTTAAATAATAAATTATAGGCTACGTTTTACCACAGTTGGTGGAATTGCCAGACGTTCCCATGCGCTGTGGAAGCGCGTCAAAGCATTCTCAGGTATAAATATGCAGCTATATAGCGCACGTAGGGGATTTTGAATTAATATTTCATGTCGATACAATGGTTACATACTGTTAAAACTAATCCTGCTATTGATATCTTTGTAAGACTGCCGATCATAGAACAGTGTAAAGGGAAAACAGATGTCCGGTGATTGTGAATACCGAACCTAACTTTACCGCGCTCAACCACCGTACGTGCATTTCACGCATTTGTAATGGTTTGCGTTCAGCGGGGAGGGAAGGAAGGGAGGTTTGGATGGGCGAATGCCCTTGGCGCCGGCCCTGGAGAGAAGTGTTAATAAGTGCTAATGTGGATTTCTGTCTAGATGTAATAAACATTTAGCAAAGGAAAACCTCAAGATGTTTATTATAAATAAAGACAGAAACTTTTTCCTCAGCTGTAGGCAAAGGCAAGCGCGTTTCAAATCAGTGCTTCTCCCGGGAGACTAGCGCTGAATTAATCCCCTATCTTAGCGCCATCTGCTGTTTTAGAAGAGAAGTTACTCATCTGCATTTGTGAGAAAATCTGCCTGGACACATTTGTGAGAAAATCGAGCCGAGAGATCTCACAATCATAACAGACAGATATGCATTTGTATGCACTAGATTTGGTATTTGTTCAAAGGTTACATGCAATTTGTTGGATGGTTTGTATTTATTTGTGAAATAGCCTATTATCTAGGCTCATTTATTTATATTTGTAAAACACAATATTGGTTATTCCACTGCATTTTCGCTCAAATTGACCTTTATTTTTGCAAATTGCTTTCTGTTTGTTTGCGAGTCGAGTTCCCTTTCGAGGGAACTCTACACTGCGTCGAGAATCAACTCTTTGGGGACGCTCCCTTAGCGTGCGCCTCTGAAGTATGTTAGTATATACTTCACGCCTCTGAAGTAGTTTCAATAACAGTATGAAACTATTCCAATCCTGATTGGTGTTGCGTCATGACGTAACATGTGACGGCATAACCGGATGCATAAAAGCTACGCCGGAACAAACACAAACTAGCTTTCGCTCTTCAGCAAGCGCTCTGTGTTGAAAACTGTCTGTCTTATTTGGTGTTGTTTGTCTCAGAAAGTTTGATTTATGGCCAGCGAACAATTTAAAGCTTGTGTGCATCCTTGCCCTCGTTTCATCACGGGTGGGGACACACATGCTTTGTGTGTGAATTGTTTGGGAGCGCAGCATGCACGAGCAGCTCTCGAGGGAGCTGCTTGTGTAGACTGTGAAGCACTTCCCATTAGAGTGCTGCACTCCCGGCTGGCGTGCTTTGATGAGCACGGTCAGGCTCGCGTTCCCCATGGTTCTGGTCCCGCGTCCGTTGAGGCGGCGCGGCGATTGAGATCGTGGGGTTCGCAGCGGGATCTTGTTGATGAGATTGAGACTGCTGAGGCACCTTCTCATTCTTCATCTGAGGATCTCGTAGCCCCTGAGAGTGGGGCAGGAGCCCGCATCGCGGCTTCTCCTGCCCATGATCAGGTCCCAATGCTTGAGCTCTCTGCTTCCGAGGAAGTAGATGTGCTCAGTATTGATGCGGATGACCGTGATCTAGGCGCGCCAGTTCACGGCCAAGGTTATGAGGAGCTGGTGGAGGTTGTGACTCGTGCTGTGGCCAGACTTAACATCAGCTGGCCACATGATGAGCAGGGAACGCAAGTGAGAAGCAAGCTTGATGAGCGTTTCCTGCAGCACAGATCACAACCTCAGCGCCGAGGTTTGCCATTTTTCCCCGATCTCCACAAAGAGATCTCGAGATCGTGGGATAAACCGCACTCATCCCGTGTCTCCAATCCTAGTATGGTGGATTACAGCAATGTTATGGGGGCACGGGATATGGGTTATGGGAAGATGCCTAAAGTGGAGGAGGCTCTAGCGGGTTATCTTTCCCCTGAGTCAGCATCTTCCCTAAAAACCCCGGCGCTGCCTAGTAAGCCCTGCAGAGATACATCTGCATTAATAGGCAGGGCTTACATGGCGGCAGGTCGGGCTGGTTCATGTCTGAACTCTATGGCACTCTTGCAGGCATACCAGGCCGACCTCCTGAAAGATTTAGATGAGGGGGAGGGGCCAACTCCTGAGAATATTGCGGAGTTGAGGAGAGCCACAGATCTGTCTCTTCGGGCCACAAAAGAGACGGCCCGCACCATTGGCCGCTCTATGGCAGCTATGGTGGCCACGGAGAGACATCTGTGGCTAAATCTTGTCACGAACACACACAGGACGAGGGAAAATCCAAGTGCAGTAATTTATTAAGAGGGCAATCCAATATCGTTGTAATCCATGCAGAGGTCAAATATCCAGAGAAGCAATCCAAAAACAAGAACGGGTATAAACAGACAAGAAGTGTGGGGACACCAAACAACGACTCCGTGACACATAAAGACACAGACAGGGAATATATACACAAGATCTAACAAGGACTAACAAGAAACAGCTGGTTACAATGAACGGGGAACAGGTGAGTGCAATAACAGTGATGGGTACAGACTAGGATTGTGGGGAATGTAGTTCAAGAAGGGATGACACCGTGGGGAAGAGGACCTCTAGAGGATACCCGGGGAAACACACCCAGACACTGTGACAAATCTATCCGGTATGAAAGAAAAGGATAGATCCTTTCTGCTGGATGCGCCGCTTTCGCCTTCTGGCCTGTTCGGCGACGCCGTTACATCGGTCGTCGACAGGTTTCAGGAGGCAAAGAAACAATCTGCGGCGTTCCAGCAGTACCTCCCCCGTAAGGCGAAATCTAAATCGAGTAGGGTGGGGCAAAAAGATCAGCCCCAGCCATCAGCCAGCTCCTCACACCGAGCAGAGCAGAGAGAGAGCGTTTCCTCTAGAGCCCCTCCTCCTGGAGCTTGGCAACAGAGGAAACACTCTCAAAAATCGAAGTCCTCCAACCAGAAAGGCGACCTGAGGGACGTCATTCAGGCTAGGAGGGCTTCGGGAAAGAGGTCCTAACCGAAGTGGTAGGACCTCTGAGGGCTGTCCCCTCCGCTGTAGGGCAACCGAGGTTGTTCTCGCAGCGGAGCCCTCTAGGAAACGATGTATGTTGCCCGCCGTCAACGACGCTTCGGGCTGCATCTCTTTCCAGCGAAAATATTCTAATAAAGAAAAAGCATCAATTATGGTCACAAAAGCTGTATCGACTACACCCTGCCGGTATTCCGCTTCAGGGAGTCGAGAAAGATGCTCGAAAAACACCAGAGGCCAGTCTCGAGAGGCTGGTACCCCTAGTAGATTTTGTAGAGGCATGGTATCATCTTCCCAACATATCTGCATGGGTCCTGCATATAATAAAATCAGGGTACAGACTGCAGTTCGCGCGCTGCCCCCCCCCAGGTTTTCGGGGGTAGTGCAGACTACAGTGGTTCCAGAGCAGGCTCAGGTGATGGAACAAGAGGTACAGACTCTGCTGCTAAAGGAAGCCATAGAACGTGTTCTTCCTTTGGACAGGGAGTCCGGGTTTTACAGCCGGTACTTTATAGTTCCAAAGAAGGATGGGGGGTTAAGGCCAATTTTAGATCTCAGGGTTTTGAACCGGTCTCTGAGGAGGTTCAGGTTCAAAATGCTAACCATTCCTGCAATCGTGAGTCAGATCAGATCCGAGGACTGGTTTGTCACGATAGATCTAAAGGACGCTTATTTTCACATCTCCATCCTTCCATGTCACAGGAGATACCTGAGGTTCGCTTTCGGGGGCGAAGCTTACCAATATCGGGTTCTTCCGTTCGGCCTATCACTCTCTCCCCGCACATTCACCAAATGTATGGATGTAGCCCTTGCTCCACTGAGACTTCAAGGCATTCGTATATTGAATTATCTCGACGACTGGCTCATTCTGGCTCAGTCTCGGGAGATGGCAGTTCGGCATCGAGATGTCGTCCTTGGCCACATTCAGAAATTGGGGTTGAGACTCAATACAAAGAAGAGTGTGCTAGAACCATCCCAGTGCACAATGTTTTTGGGAGTCGTGTGGAACTCGATTACGATGCAGGCACGAATGTCTCCCGCACGTATCGAGTCAATTCTGGCGATGGTATCCAGGTTAAAGCTAGGCCAGGCCATCACTGTAAAGCAATTTCAAAGAATGCTGGGCCTCATGGCAGCGCCATCCAACATCATTCCTTTGGGCCTTCTACACATGAGGCCCCTTCAGTGGTGGTTAAAAACCAAGGGGTTTTCTCCCAAGGGAAATCCATTTCGTATGATCAGAGTAACGCGCAGAATGGCTTTGTTCTCTACAAATATGGAAGAAACCTTGGGTCCTATCCCAAGGGCCAGTGTTGGGAGTGTCATGTCGCCGGAAAACCGTTTCGACAGACGCCTCCCTCACTGGCTGGGGCGCGGTCATGGACGGCCGCTTTGCCAGGGGTCTGTGGCAGGACCATCATCATTCTTGGCATATAAATTGCCTGGAGATGATGGCTGTGTTCAGGGCTCTGAGGAGCTTCAGGGCTCTGAGGAGCTCTGATCCCGCTTTTTTGCACCCGAGTTCGGGCTATGTGCCTAAAGTTCCATCTAATACGGCTCGGTCTACAGTCCTTCAGGCATTCCATCCTCCACCTCATGTGTCGGCAGAAGAAGAGAAGCTTCATTTGCTCTGCCCCGTCAGAGCTCTGAGCGTGTACCTTGAGAGGTCCTCTTCTTGGAGAAGGTCGGACCAATTATTAGTATGTTTTGGGTCACCTAAGAAGGGGTTCCCGGCATCCAAGCAGACTATTAGTAATTGGATTGTTCAGGCTATTACTGAGGCTTACAAGGTGCGCGACTTGCCTTCACCTTTAGCCGTGAGGGCTCATTCAACTAGAGGCATGGCTTCCTCTAGGGCCCTTCTTTCGGGAGTACCTCTACAGGAGATCTGTGAGGCAGCCGGTTGGGCTACTCCACATACTTTTATTAGGTTCTACAGTCTTCACCTTCCTAGTACGCCTGGTGCACACGTGCTCAGTCCTTGCTGAGTGCCTAGACAGTTTCACTCCGGGACAGGCCTATTTCGGTGCGTGGCCTAGTGGGCACTCGTTCCCCAAAGAGTCGATTCTCGACGCAGTGTAGAGTTCCCTCGAAAGGGAACGTCTCGGGTTATGACTATAACCCTTGTTCCCTGAGAAGGGAACGAGACACTGCGTCGTTCTGCCACGCCCCTTAAGGCCTGAGAGCGGCTTGCTTCATCGCTAGGCTAGTTTGTGTTTGTTCCGGCGTAGGTTTTATGCATCCGGTTATGCCGTCACATGTTACGTCATGACGCAACACCAATCAGGATTGGAATAGTTTCATTCATACTTCAGAGGCGCACGCTAAGGGAGTGTCCCCAAAGAGTCGATTCTCGACGCAGTGTCTCATTCCCTTCTCAGGGAACAAGGGTTATAGTCATAACCCGAGACGTTTTCCTTTGCAAAGCAGATCGAGTTTGTTTGCAAAATGCTGGATTTATCGTAGTTTTTGTCCGACTCCATTTGACTTGACTTGGACAAAAACTACGATAAAACCTGTTGGAAAGCATCTTTTGCAGCGATTTTTGTGTGAGCATATCAGTGAACACCCCTGACCACTCGGTGAGTTTCACGTCTTTGTAAACTAAAGTTTAATGCGTTTTATGAAGGATTGTTTCTGTGCACCTATGCAACCATTGTAGAGGTGGGGGGCGGGGGGCAACCACAGAAACCGAAAATTCTCGGGCCAGCAGCATGTGTCCAAATTTTAATCTTAACCGTTCTATTTCATCAGAAACGATCTTGAAACAGGGCTTTAACTGTAAAATACCGAAATTGTCCTTTAAAAGTCCCCTGACATGGGGTTATTTTATTATTTTATAATGTTTCCTGGGTTGTTTTTTAGATCAAAAAAAGTCATAATTTAGAAATAAAAGGCATTTTTCCTAGCCTGATTTTAGCCTCTGATTTGAACGCTCTGTTTGAAGGGACGTGTCTGCTGTGGGATTCAGTGTAACCGCCCACTGCTGTGATTGGCTGTAGGATTCAGGGTAACCGCCCACTGCTGTGATTGGCTGTGGGATTCAGTGTAACTGACATGCTTGCATATGAAATAGCTACATGTGAAACTCTCTCGAATACTTTTACTACAGCTATTATACGTTTTTACTATTACAGCTATCGAGATTTACGAATCGTGAGAAGTTTTTAAAGTATTTAGATCTATTCCCATCACATAAAAGGTTGCCGTGATGAGTAGAGGTGTGCGATACCGCTAGATTTGGTATCGATCCGATACCAAGTAAATACAGGGCCAGTATCGCCGATACCGATACTTTTTAATAATTAAGGTGGATCCATCTTCAACCTAAATCTAAATGAATTTTCATGAATTTTAATTTGTTTTTGTGATTTGCATTTTGGGTTATTAATCAGTTAAAATCAGTACTACAAAAGCTTTTGTTCAGAAACAACTTTTGGCTACTTCTGTTTTATTTAAATAAACAAAGTTACAAAATATTCAAAATATTATATATTTATATACTTCACAAATATAAAAAATGTAAAACAAATTCTCCTTGTAATAAGATATAATGAGAAAAAAAATAACGTTTCTCCTCTTTAGTGCTTTTCAGGATTTGAAAAAAAAAAAAACATAAATAAAAAACAATTACTGTAAATACAAAATATAAAATGTAAAAATTAAACAACACCCAAAGCCTTCAGTTCAAAGAAATACTCCCAGAATCCCCTGTGGTCCCTGTTCCCCTGTGCAGAAAAGAGGTTTTGGTTAGAGGTTTTTGTTCAGGAACAGAATCATGTTCACATTTTTTGCTTTTATTGCACATCGCCTGTGACTAATTAACTGTCCTGCCTTTGAAAAAATCCTCTCAGCTGGCACTGATGTTGCAACCACTCCCAGGTTTTTCTTCGCAAGTTTGCTAAGAGATGGGAATGTTTGTGCATTGTTTTTCCACCAAAGTAGTGTATCCTGATTACGAGGAATTGGCCTCTCTTCTGAGTACCTGCGCAGTTCAATTAGTGCATCTGTGCTAGTTGTCCGATGCCGCTGAGATGCAAGGACCTGAGAGTCAAAATTTTCCCATATCCCACCTTTTGCTGCAGATGGGGATGCAGGAGCCCCTGCAGACGAGCTTGAACTAGTTGTAGGGGCTGAAGCAGAGCTGGTGGCAGAGCTGGTAGCAGGGCTGGTGGCAGAGCTGGTAGCAGGGCTGGTAGCAGAGCTGGTGGCAGAGCTGGTAGCAGAGCTGGTGGCAGAGCTGGTAGCAGAGCTGGTGGCAGAGCTGCTGGTGGCAGAGCTGGTAGCAGAGCTGGTGGCAGAGCTGGTGGCAGAGCTGGTAGCAGGGCTGGTGGCAGAGCTGGTAGCAGAGCTGGTGGCAGAGCTGGTAGCAGAGCTGGTGGCAGAGCTGGTAGCAGAGCTGGTGGCAGAGCTGGTGGCAGAGCTGGTAGCAGAGCTGGTAGCAGGGCTGGTGGCAGAGCTGGTAGCAGAGCTGGTGGCAGAGCTGGTAGCAGAGCTGGTGGCAGAGCTGGTGGCAGAGCTGGTAGCAGAGCTGGTGGCAGAGCTGGTGGCAGAGCTGGTGGCAGAGCTGGTGGCAGGGCTGGTAGCAGAGCTGGTGGCAGAGCTGGTGGCAGAGCTGGTAGCAGAGCTGGTGGCAGAGCTGGTGGCAGAGCTGGTGGCAGAGCTGGTGGCAGAGCTGGTAGCAGAGCTGGTGGCAGAGCTGGTGGCAGAGCTGGTAGCAGAGCTGGTGGCAGGGCTGGTGGCAGAGCTGGTGGCAGAGCTGGTAGCAGAGCTGGTGGCAGAGCTGGTAGCAGAGCTGGTGGCAGAGCTGGTAGCAGAGCTGGTGGCAGAGCTGGTAGCAGAGCTGGTGGCAGAGCTGGTGGCAGAGCTGGTGGCAGAGCTGGTGGCAGAGCTGGTAGCAGAGCTGGTAGCAGGGCTGGTGGCAGAGCTGGTAGCAGAGCTGGTGGCAGAGCTGGTGGCAGAGCTGGTGGCAGAGCTGGTAGCAGAGCTGGTGGCAGAGCTGGTGGCAGAGCTGGTGGCAGGGCTGGTAGCAGAGCTGGTGGCAGAGCTGGTGGCAGAGCTGGTAGCAGAGCTGGTGGCAGAGCTGGTGGCAGAGCTGGTAGCAGAGCTGGTGGCAGAGCTGGTGGCAGAGCTGGTAGCAGAGCTGGTGGCAGAGCTGGTGGCAGAGCTGGTAGCAGAGCTGGTGGCAGAGCTGGTGGCAGAGCTGGTAGCAGAGCTGGTGGCAGGGCTGGTGGCAGAGCTGGTGGCAGAGCTGGTGGCAGAGCTGGTAGCAGAGCTGGTGGCAGAGCTGGTGGCAGAGCTGGTAGCAGAGCTGGTAGCAGAGCTGGTAGCAGAGCTGGTAGCAGGGCTGGTGGCAGAGCTGGTAGCAGGGCTGGTGGCAGAGCTGGTGGCAGAGCTGGTGGCAGGGCTGGTGGCAGAGCTGGTGGCAGGGCTGGTGGCAGAGCTGGTGGCAGAGCTGGTGGCAGAGCTTAATCCAGATGTCGAAGGTGCTGAGGTCTCACTCATTGACTGCATTTCTGTAATGAGTCGAGCTTTTACAGGCTCAACATTTGCAGAGTCACGGAATCCCAGGTTTTTAAATCGAATGTCCAGATAGGTGCTGACAGCAAGACCATAAAATGTCTCAATAGCCCTGAAACGACGATGACATTGTGCTGACAGCTCAGCAGCTAGCTTGCTACCTTGTCGCTCAGAAGCTGAAGCAGTTCTCAGGAGCACTGAAACCAGGGGAATCACCTTCGAAACTGAAACATGTTTTTCAGTAGATACCTCCCTGGTTGCTTCTTCAAATGGTCTCAGTGCGTCAATAGAGAGGCTGATAACAGACCATTGCTCCTCATTCAAGCAAAGCGAGCTCTTGCCAAGTAGACAGAGGACTGTGGTAACTGCCTCTTTTTGCTCCAACAATCTCTCCCACGTGTAGAAGATAGAGTTCCACCTTGTCTCAACTGCTTGAAGAAGTTTATGTTCAGGGAACTTCTGCTGCTTATGGATTGCTTTTAGCTTGTCTGCAGCTCTAGTGCTGTGGTGAAAGAAAGTAACTGTAACCCGCATTTAGTTAAGTTTTTATTTTGGCGGGCCGCCCACTTAGTTAAGTCTTTTATTTTGGCGGGCCGCCCACTTCCTGCGGTTTCCCCGAACTCTCAACTTCCTCAAAGTTGCGCGTCACGGAGTTCACTTTCTCTCTGTCACTTTCTCTCCACTGTGGCTGTGGCATGGTCTGTTCGGCGTCTCTAAACAGAGTTACAAAGTGCTTCAACTTTAGCCATTCAAGCTTTGAATACTCGGTGAGTCTTTTGCCCTCCGTTAATCAATTGTAATATGTCCAGTTCAGTCGTGTGATTGCTCACCAAAGCATTATTTTGACTATAGTTGTTGTCGCTTCTCAACCAGAGCCCTGTCTGATTCCGCTCTGTTTAGACGTTGGGCTGCACCTAGATTAACCCCGCGTTAATCATTCCGATTTCAAAGGTAAATGTTTTACCTGTTATATTATGAAAGCTGAATTGTAGGCATCGATTTAATTTGCTAGTATGTTTGCCTGTTTGGAGCATTATTTCTGTTTTGAGAGTGTTTTGTCACTTTCGTGATTGCTGCTGAAATGGCTACATGTTTTGGTGGTCATTGAAGCCCGTTGATTTTAACGTAGCTACATATTTCTTTTTTCTTGAATATTGCGCAATACTTTTCACGAATACCAAATTCTGCTTTAGTGTTTTGGGTAATTTGGAGATTAATATTTTTTGTTTATTGGAATTTGAAGGTGCACTTTGTATTATTATTTTGAATGTCAATTTTGAGTATGTGTTCTGATTCTGAAAATGACTGCATTTAGATTAGTTGACTACTATTATTGATATTAATGATATTTATTTATTAAACTGCCTTGCATTAAGCAGGAATGGTTATGCATACATTGATTAACTTTAGTTGTTACGGTTAGTTACTTAAGTAACCATGTTATTTTATTTTTGAATGGAATTCTTAATTTGTATTTTTGGCCTTCTTAGGTCAGGTTTTTTTTCTGGACCAATCAATCCCCATTCTTCATTTATGGACTTTTGAATTCTCGACTGTCCCAACTCAAGGACTCCAATCGAGATGGCGAGCCAAAAGAACTCGGATCTATACGTGGTAGGATAAGCGGACTATACATCCACCGCGACTGAACCTACCTGGATAATTATTGCTCAACCAGTAATTAACTGACTTCTGACTGGACTCTGTCTCGGCCGTGATACACATTGCGGTTTTATTTTTATTTTCCCCTCTCCTTTCTGTTTTTTTTTCTCCCTATTCGTCGGCAGCATATCATCCTGCCATTGAACTGAACTTTAAGTAGCATTGTGTTTTGTATGTGTCATTGACGACATTTTGTTCATGTTGTTTGTTTTCTTATTTTTTACTGAATACACACTAAAATCTAAAATCTATGACTCCAGTGTACTCATTCACAACCCAGGCTCCTTGACGATCCATCTTCTGTTGCTACATATGAGTGTTACATAACTATAGCACTACTTCTCTCTCAGAGTTCTAGTATGTCAGGGTGAGCCTTGATAGAGTCTTTCACCACCAAATTTAAAGTGTGTGCAAAACATGGGTAGTGTGACCAACCTGCTTTACGCACAGCAGCAACCATGTTGGCGCCATTGTCTGTTACTACAGCTTGAATCTTTTCTGAAATGCTCCATTCTTCCGCAATTCTGGTTAACTGCGAACAAATATTGTCTGCAGTGTGTTGTCCAGAAACAGAGCACGTTTCAAGCACGTATGCCAGCATTTGCCAGTTTTCATCTATGATGTGGCATGAGACTGTTAAATATGCCTCTGTCGCTGTTGATGTCCACATGTCAGTTGTCAGCACAACATTGTCCACACTGCTTAAAGGGGTCATATAATGCCATTTTTGTACAAGCTAATATGATTCTTTAGGGTCTAAATTAAAAGTTTGTAATATACTTTAATTAAAAATTCTCATTAGTATTGCAAGAAAACACTTATTTTACCTGGTCAAAAACAGCTCTGTTTTCAGCACGCCGTTTCAGTGTATATGACTTTAAATGATCATGAGCTTTGCTGACTCCGCCTCTCTGTTCTATGCGTCACCAGAGCCGGCTCTGGCGTACACCGTTTGTAACACAATAACCATAACGCGTTGTTCAGTATAAACGTGGGATTATGCATTATATTGAGAACGTCATACATAGAAAACATGCCGTAATGTACCCTGAGTGTAAACCTTAGACGCATTCATTGTGAAGCATGCAGCTAGCGATTTACAAGGATTAATATAAATAGTAATATAAAGTTTAATAAAACGTTACACTCACTTCAGTTCTTTTGGAGGTTCAGCAGGAACACGAATATCTGGTACCGATCCTTTATTCAGGAGCTGCTTCTTAGCAAAACCAGCTTTATACTGATCCTCGTTTATAAAGCAGTCTGGTGTGTGAAATGATTCGCGCAAACATGAGATCATTGACGTTGCTCGTGGGGAATATTCCCTTCGAAAACAAACTCAGCCACTGCATCTTCAGCGATTCGGATTTAGGAACATTAAAATGACTGTGTTCGTTATTACACCCAAGAACAGAACACCACAATCCCTTAGACGCCATTCTGCTCATAGACAGTGCTCCAGCATATCAACAATGACCGCGCCGGTCCGCGCTGACTATGATTGACAGCTAGCGAGGGCGGGTCTGTGTTGAAACGTGGCTGTCGCAGCTGTCAATCAACAATCGTGGGAGGGGCGTCCGTTTTATTTACGTCACAAAAACGAACGGCTCAATTTAAGACAGGGGAAAACATATAAGGAGATTAAAACAAAACCACTGGATGGATTTTTATCATTATATGATGGTTGTGTACAGACACTGCCAACACACATTTCAGTACAATCAACTTGTTAAAGTGCATGTACCATTATATGACCCCTTTAATGCCTTTCTGACCTTAGAGGAGCAGTCTTCATAAAGTGCATGTAGTTTCCCCTCCATCAGAGTTTTCCTACTTGGAATTTTGTACCGTGGCTCAAGTGTCTTTACAAAATTCCTGAAGCCGACATCTTGCACTATGGAAAGAGGCTGCAGGTCCTTCACAATCATTTCTGCTAGGCGCCTTGCAGTGTTGGGGAGTAACGGAATACATGTACCGGCGTTACGTATTCAGAATACAAATTATGAGTAACTGTATTCCGTTACAGTTACAATTTAAATAGTTGGTATTTAGAATACAGTTACATTGTTGAAATCAATGCATTACATGACGATACTTCTCTGTTTCACGAGTTTATTCACTCGCTAAATAAATTAAGGCAACTCAAAATTTCCCAGAAGCCCAATATGAAAACTAAAAAAATGCGCGGTTTGCGTGCGTGATCAGTCAATGGAGTTGGAAGAGTTGGAGCGGGAGCTAGAGATGGAGCCGGAACAACAGCAGAGCAATGCATTTATATCTTGGAAATTTAAACAGTATTTTACGCTAAAGAAAGAGAAGGGAGGGGGACGAAATATAACTATAATAGAAATATATAATATAACTGTGCAGTGCAACCTCTGCTTGCCAGCAACCTCCTTTCAGCGTCCAAAGACTCCACCTCCAACCTGAAGAAGCATCTTAAAGTAAGTTTTTTATTATTTTTATTAACGTTAGTCGTCTCCTGTAGTTTTACTGGTCACCTTGCTATTTTATAGTTATATATCCGGTAGCTACCTGCTTAGTTGACGTGCGACTTCATTTACTTCACATTCTCCTATGTGCTGATTTACTAGCCCCCGAGCCGTTGAAAGACTGACTAGCCCCATTTGACATTAACGTTAGGGTGACCAAACGTCCTCTTTTTCCCGGACATGTCTTCTTTTTGGACCTAAATAAATGCGTCCGGCCGCCCATTTCTAGATCACCCAAAATGTCGGGGATTCGGCTTTTGCTTTCTACAGTCGCCATTCATTATGTTTATGCACACCTTTTGTTTCAATCGGACTGAATTCATTCAGATTGATGAAACTGAATGTAGTGTTTACATGAATGCTAAACAAGTGATTGCCGTTTTGATAGCGACCTAGAAGCCCACATAAGGAAAGTAGGCTTATACAAGAGAACATCAGAAGCATTGAAATCTTTTTTTTTTAACTGAAATAGTGTTTTTCTGTAAAAAAAAACTTTTCTTTTAACCAATGGCCAAGAAAAGAAACTGTGTCATGTAAAAGGTGTTAAAAGCTAAACTCTTTTTAATTATTATTATTTGTTTGCCATTATTCTATTGTTGCAGGCAAAAAGTTGAATGGAAATTATGTAAGTTATTACTTGTGGAAGTAATCCAAGTATTCAGAATACAATACTTAGATTGAGTAATGTAACGGAATACGTTACAAATTACATTTTTGGGCATGTATTCTGTATTCTGTAACGAAATACATTTTGAAAGTATCCTTCCCAACACTGGCGCCTTGTAATATCCACTGCTCTTGGAGAATCAGCTAAGAGAAATAATAAAAATAATGAAGTCTGGTGCAGTGCAGGTGCACATCAACGTGTAGTTTAAATATAGAAACTAGTATCCCTTTCACAGCTAACACAAAAAGGGTAATTATATCAAATATGATCTACATTATATTCAGTATATTTGTTTCAGTTCCAGTAAATGTATTCATTTAAATAACACGCTTCAATGGAATTAATGTATTACTTCTAGGTCTTAGCATAATTGTTGACTAAAGTAACAAATGACCAGTTATTAATTATTATTAACTAATGCTGAAGATGACTAAAATATGTCTTTCATCACTCTTATCTACCTGGACATTCTCTGCCAAACTGAAATGCCTCTGGCAGTGACTTCTGCCTCTGAGTCGCGGGTCTGTCTGGGCCAGGGGGTGGGTGTGGAGGATTTTTCTCCTCCTCTCTCCGTTTCTGCAGCTCTGCATTTTCTGGTCTGTGATTTTTCATGTGTTTGTACAAATTAGTTGTATTGCCACTGTATTTTAAAGACTTTCTACAAATGGTACAAGTCGCTGTTGTCTCATTTTCAGCCTGAAAATACAGCCATACAACACTCCTCTTTCTCTCTCCTGCCATTCTCCGTCTCTGACTGTGCTGCTGTGTAGGCTAGAAATGCGCGCGCCTGACTGGTGGTAGCGGTAGGGGTGGGGTTAGTCCTGAGTAGCGCGCTAGTGGTGAGTCACGTGAGGGTACAACACAGGAGAGGGGGAGGAGAGCAGAGAGCACTCCTGCTCTGTGACAGCAGCAGCATTTTGACAAACACGGTCAGGTCGCAAAACGAGAGAAACTGAAACTTAAGTATCGATATTTTCACGTTAGTATCGATCAATACCGATACCAACGTTGGTATCGATATTATCGATATTAGTATCGATCTGCCCACCTCTAGTGATGAGCATTGAGCAAGCAGATGACAGTCTGTTGATCACGAGAATGAAGATCTTATCATTGCAACTCAGTTTCTGCACTCTCTCTAATGCTTTCCCCAGTGCAAACACGATGATGTACATACAGTAAGAGCTTCGTTGTGCAGTGTAACGTGCAGGGCCGGCGCTAGCCATTTGGGTGCCCTAAGCACAAATGCTTGGTGGTGCCCCCCCACTCCCAACCACCCACCCACCCACTCACTCACCCACCCACCCAAGGAATAACAAGCATTCAGAATTTCTTAGTTAGGTTCTCTTTACTTCCAAAATAACTGCTGCAAATAAATCATTTTACATTTACAATGGCACCAAATATGAAAATAAATAAATAATATAAAGGTTAAAATTATAAATACCAAAAACCACCACAATTACTAAAAACACAGATTTGGAACATGAATGATATATGTGTGTACTGTGTATAATTATTTTGTATATATATAAATACATATTTGCATGTATGTATTTAAGAAATATTTGTTATTTATATATAAAATATTTAAATTTATATATAATACAGTATATACATGCAAATATTTCTTAAATATATACATGCATATGTGTGTGTATTTATATATACAAAATAATTATACACACACATATATCATGTAGACACAAACTTTTATTTTGGATGCGATTAATATTTTCCCAGCCCTAATAATTTGACAACTCTTTGAATATGAAAATATACAAACACTGAGATTGTGTGTTTTTTTCTTTCTAATTGCAGTTTCACCAACAGATGTCGCCCTTGGGCCTTGGCCTATAAACCTCTTGAAAATTATCCGCATAGAACAACAACGAAAAAACGTATCTAAGCGGTCTTCCTTTTCTTCTCAAACAAACTAACTGCATCTTAAACAGCCCAAGTTTCAAAATTCGAGAAACCCCCGGACCCCCGTTAAAATAAAAGATTAAACATGCAGGGCTAAAAAAGCCCCGGATCATTTGCACTACTAGCGACGCCCCCTGGACATGCATACACGACGCAAGGGCGCCCGCGCTACAAAACTAACATTTTTATTTAAAACATTGTCTTACCTGCAAGCGACGCGCGAGTATCATCCCGCTGTCTCTTCTTTTTCCTTTTTTCCGCCCCCGACTCTTGGTGCCTTTTCGAGGCCATGTCTGAGGTCGGTGTCTGCCAAATTTGACATTGATTGAGGCATAATCGAACAGACTACTGGGAGGTGGGGAAGGGGGGGCACCAGAGGGAGACTGGCACAGGAGATACACCTTTTTCTCGACTAATTTGGTCTAGGCCTATATTACTTTTGTATTGCTTTTGTATATTAACATGCTTTAGACATATTTTATTTGTTATTTATACTAGTAACCTATTGTGATGATTTTTCACGACCCAGATTTTTTGGTGCCCCCCCAAGCACTTGGTGCCCTACGCGCAGTGCGTGATGTGCGTGTGCGGAGCGCCGGCCCTGGTAACGTGCGTCATTGATTTCATTCGCGCTGTGTGGAAAGATTGTTCTTTGATCGCTTTCTGTATAATTTGTTCACAATTTAAATAAGATTATTTTCATCCTACTAATAGAAACGATGTGAAGTTGATATTTTAGTCACTGGCTTGACTTACTGATGCATAAATAGTATTGAACGATTTTGAGAGAAAGATTACCTGTCTGAACTTGAACAATTACACATCAGAAATTGTTGCTTGGTAGCTCGATGATTTATTTCCAGACGTTCATCGAGGCCAGCTCTGTAATGGCCCAAGTTGAGGAAACAGTCGTCGGTGAAATGTGTGGACCAAACAAAACTTTGGGAAGTTGTGGCGCATTTCCAGAGGAAATAAAATGAACCCATTGTTTCTTCAGAGGCTCGGATGAAGAAACTAAAAAATACTTTTGTGTTCATTTGTACATCCGAACACTGATCAACTGCCATGCTTCGCTCGTTTGCAAGCCATGATATCTCTTGAGGAAAAACTCAAATCGCGCTCGTGCGTTCGTACTTCCTAGCTCATTTTCTCATGGGCGAGCCACATTCTCTGGGCGGGCAAAGCAGAGAAAGGGGAGGTAACCTTTTGAAGATCAAGATCAGATTCAAGATCAGCCCTTCTGAGCTTTCATTTACTCTACACCGATTGAAATTTCTAGCCACTGGGGGACCATATACAGGCTAGGGGAACTCATATTAATGTTAAAAAACCTCAGAAAGTGAAAATTTCATGTCAGGGGACCTTTAATTAAAACCTTCTGCTAGCAACTTGTACATGCAAAGGCTCATTTCAATGTCAAGTCAATTCACCTTTATTTATATAGCGCTTTCCAATACAGATTGTTTGAAAGCAGCTTTACAGTGATAACAGGAAAATAATGCAACAAAGTTTGTTTCTAGAAGAAAATAGCGTCATAGTCCAGCTTAAGTAAGTTCAGTGATGGTTCATTGTTGGTGTAAAAAGTTATTAATTTGGTTCATTTATCTATACAGCCACTCTAGAGAAAACAGTGATGTCATCGTCCAGCTCAGTTCAGTTCTCATATAATGGTGTCAGTGCAGGCAGATCGATAATTAACCCTAATAACCCTAACCTAAGCCTACTACAGTATTATGTCTAGTTTGGTGTGCTAGATGTCAATGTTTAATCAAAAAGCATTTAATAATGCCCGTCAGCATGACCTGAAGTTAAGCCTAATGGTGCCAATCCAATAAATGTTCTGGAAGGAATTTGAAGAAAAAAAAAGAAAATTATTCAGAAATCTTAAAACTGAAACCAACTGCATTCAAGTCAGCATTAGTCAAGTTCACCATGTCTTGTCAACTTCAGCATAATCAGTGTAAGATGAGCATGTAAACAATTGCAAGGCAAGGCAAGGCAAGTTTATTTATATAGCACATTTTATACACAATGGCAATTCAAAGTGCTTTACATAGAAGAAATTAAAATAATCAAAACAAAATAAGAAACAGTTTAGAATAAAAAAATAAATTACAGTAAAAACAGTCGGACGAACAGTGGCACGGTGCTCATTCAGTAAATGCACAGCTAAACAGATGTGTTTTGAGTCTGGATTTGAATGTGACTACTGTAGGAGCACATCTGATCTCTTCTGGAAGCTGGTTCCAGCTACGGCTGGCATAATAGCTAAAAGCAGACTCTCCATGCTTAGAGTGAACCCTTGGTATTTCTAACTGATGTGATCCTAATGATCTGAGTGATCTGTTGGGTTTATATTCAGTGAGCATATCTGCAATGTATTTAGGTCCTAGCCCATTGAATGATTCATTTACCAGTAATAATACTTTAAAATCAATCCTAAATGTAACTGGGAGCCAGTGTAGAGACCTGAGGACTGGTGTGATGTGTTCATATGTTCTGGTTCTGCTCTGCGTTCTGTATGAGCTGCAACTGTCTTATGGTCTTTTTAGGAAGGCCAGTGAGGAGTCCATTACAATAATCCACCCTGCTGGTGATGAAAGCATGCACAAGTAAATGTACACATGCAAATTGCAGGACAAAGTGTGAATAATTTGAATACAGCAGAAGTGCAGATTTATCACACATGTGCTGTAGTTATTTGTGTAATGGGAACTGCAGACCAGGTTACAAATTACAAACAGGTTTTATTAAGACTTTATGAAAAACATGATCATTTAGTCTTCGCTGTCTTTCCCCTCTTTTTTAAAGGTTCAACTGCAGATGAAAGACAAGCTACTCTTCATGATTACACAGAGACCAGCCGCACACTGAAGGACAAATTAAAACAGGACTACGAGCAGATATTGGTTGGTAATTCACAGACGGGTCGTCTGAAAAACCTGAACGATATCTACACTGATTTATATGTGGTGGAGAATGAGACTGGAGGAAGAGTGAACGAGCACGAGGTGATACAGATCGAATCTCACAACCGACCGACTGCCAAGGAGAAGCCAATCAAGTGTAATGACATGTTTAAACAAAACTCAAAGGTACTGACGATGGGGATCGCAGGGGTGGGAAAAACTGTCTCTGTTAATAAATTCATCCTTGACTGGGCTGAAGGAAAAGAAAATCAGGGTATAACCTTTATTTTTCCTCTGCCATTCCGTGAACTAAACCTGATTACAGAGAACTGCAGTCTCACAGAACTGCTTCACAAACACTTCTTTAGTGATGATAAAGAACTGCCCTCTCTTCCTAAAGGTAATGGTAAAGTCTTGTTCATTTTTGATGGACTGGATGAATGGCGCTTCCCTTTGAGTTTTGAAGATGGTGGCAAATTTACAGATGTTCACGAGAAAACAACAGTGAGTAAGATAGTTACAAGCCTCATCAAGAGACATCTGGTTCCCTCTGCTCTCATCTGGATCACATCCAGACCAGCAGCAGCCAGTCTGATACCCCGTGACTTCATTAATCAGGTGACAGAGGTGCGAGGATTCAACAATGAGCAGAAAGAGCAATACTTCATCAATAACAGCAGTCCTGAGGTTGCTGGAAACCTCATCATCAGTCACATCAAGAAATCCAGGAGCCTGTACATCATGTGCCACATCCCCGTCTTCTGCTGGATCTCTCTCACTGTTCTTCGACGTCGACTGGATCAAGAGAGCAATGACAAAACTCCCACAACTCTCACAGGGATGTACACAAGCTTCTTACTTTCTCAGATGCAGCAGATGAAAAAGAAGTACCCTAAAGATCCTGAACTTAAAGACATTGACAGTTTTTTTAATGACCTTATTTTAAAGCTTGGGAAACTGGCCTTCCTACAGTTGGAGAAAGGAAATCTGATTTTCTACAAAGGAGATCTTGTTGAATGTGGACTTGATGTTGGTGAAGGGTCAGTGTTCTCTGGTTTATGCACTCAGATCTTTCAGGAGGAAACTGTTTCAGCCAGAAGCGTTTACAGCTTCGTTCATCTCAGCGTACAAGAATGCCTTGCTGCCATCTATGTGTTTTTTAACAACAAAGACAAGAAAGCAAACCCATTTTTGCCATTCTGGCCAAAAATGACAGAGAAATTCTCCAAAAAGCCACAGTTTCAGCTTCATAAGGCTGCAATCAACAAGGCTTTAGAAAGCAAGAACGGACACCTGGACCTTTTCCTCCGGTTCCTCCTGGGTCTCTCACTGGAGTCCAATCAGAGTGAGCTGAAGGAACTACTGCCAAAACTGAAATTGAAAACAGAGAACGTTAAAGACACTGTTGACTATATCAAAAAGAAAATAGAAAATGAGGAATCAGTAGAGAGGACCATCAATCTCTTCTACTGTCTCAGTGAACTGAAAGATGACTTTGAGGAGGAAATCCAGAAGAATCTGAGCTCAGGATATCTTTCAGCAGATCTCTCCTCTGCTCAGTGGTCTGGTCTGGTGTTTGTGCTCCTGATGTCAGAAGAGGCTCAAGAGAAGTTTGAACTGCAGAAATACAGAAGATCTGATGAAGCAGTGATGAGACTGCTGCCAGTGATCAAAAACACCAGAAGAGCACAGTAAGAGTCTACTTTACAATCACTGATACACACTGACTGTTAGTGATTTTAATTGGGCCTTAATCTTACACAGGTGATTTGCTGGGCGAAACTGTTCTGAAAAATAAAAAAATGTAAATGTATCAATTTGTGTGATGATATTAAATGCCTGACCCAACTTGCCTGATGGAGATACATGGAATACATTGAACACACTCATCAGGCAAAACTCAGTAACCTGAGTTTTACCCATTTTATTATTCCTAATTTTATTAAAAAATTAAAGAAACTGAAAATACTGGTTATTTTATAAAAAATTATATTTTTAACTTTGCTTACTAGGGATGCACGATACCACTTTTTCCAGAAAAAGTCAGATACATAGATACTTTCATTTTTGGTACTTGCTGATACCGATACCGATACTGTTAGTGATGGCAATTTCAAAATAAAGCTTCGAAGCCTTTACAAATCGTTTGTTCCGAATCAATGGTTCGGAGCGTGTATCAAACTGCAATGAAATCACGTGATTTCAGTAAACGAGGTATTACGTCATAACTGTTTCGAAACACTTCGTAATGCCAATGGTTCACCGCTGGGGGCGATGATCTCTGTCAACCCATGAATCATGAGGATTCACTGAGAACCTTTTAACAAGTGTCTCTGGTTTTTACCTGATCTCTGATCAGTTTTATACATTTGTAGACTATTTAATTAGACATTAGTATAATTAAAATGAATAATGGTAGTTAATAGTCTTATTGGCCTGTTTAGCTGAGCCATTCATAGAACTAACAAAACAAACCCTGACAATTGATAAAAGAACATATATACACTTGATAATCTTGTTAGATGATTAGATAATTACATTTAAAAGAATTTACTTTCAATAAAACAGTTGCAATAGGGTTCCCTTTCAAGGGAACTTCGAGCTGCGTCAAACGCTGCGGGAACGCCCCTGCGTTGTGCGTCATGAAGCACGTATGGAATCAGCCCAATGGAGAGACGGAACGTCATAGGCGGGTGACGTCATCGACCAGGAAACTATAAAGCACCCCAAAAACACAAGCACATCCGCTTCTGTGCCTTCAGTCGCGCTATATGTGAATCTGTCTGAATGTAAACACTGTGTCTGTCTTTAGTATTTGCTAGGCAGGAGTTATCACATTTACACCACACAAACAATTTTGTATGAGAGACTATGGCGAGCGAACGGCATTTAAGAAGTGTGTTCCTCCCTGCTCGCGCTACCTAATGGGCGGGGATACACACGTTCTTTGTGTTGTTTGTTTGGGAGTGCAGCATGCCCAGTCAGCTCTCGAGGGGGCTGGCTGCGAGCATTGCGAGCGTCTGTTATGGGCGCTCCGCTCCCGCCGGGCGCTCTTTGAGGAGAGTGCTCGGTGCGCGCTCCCCGCGGTTCGAGTCCCGCTTCTGCCGAGGCTGAGCGGCGACGCTTATCGTGGGGATCGCAAATGGATCTTTCAGCGGGGTTAGAGACGGGCTCTGCCTTATCTCTGCCTTTACCTGTTAGATCCAGTGTCTCAGCCCGGTTTGGAAGCACGCTCTGCGGTTTCTTCCGCCCGGGCTGAGGCACCAGTACCGAGCAAGGAACCGACAAAGCACTTGAGTATTAAATTCTTCTTGTTTATTTATTGTTGTTTCCTTTCTCTTCTACACACTTTTCTTTGAATCTTTCTGTTTGTAAGCTCCTTTTCACTATATGTTTTCAAATCTCTACTATTACTAACATACGTAAATCAAACGTCACACGTCAGAGGCGGTGCAATCCTAACAATCTCCGTACCCTTCCGGTGTCTTCTAATACTTTATTCTCTTTTCCTATTGGTCTCTGGAACTGCCAGTTCACTGTTAACAAAGCTGATTTCATTACATCTTTTTCAAGTCATTCAGGTCTCAGTCTATTGGCCCTGACTGAGACCTGGATCAGACCAGAGGACACTGTCACACCTGCTGCCCTCTCCATTAACTTCACTTTCTCACACACCCCCCGTCTGACCGGAAGGGGTGGTGGTACTGGTCTGCTCATCTCAAATGACTGGAAATTTGATCCTTTACCACCTCTATTTGACAACAGCTCATTTGAATCACATTCAATTACCATCACTAGTCCTATAAAAATCCATTTTGTAGTTGTATATCGTCCCCCAGGTCAACTAGGCAGTTTTTTGGAGGAGCTTGATGTGCTACTCTCATCCTTCCCAGAAGATGGTACTCCTCTTGTAATTCTTGGAGACTTCAACATCCACCTAGAAAAACCTCAGGCTGCTGATTTCCACACCTTGCTTGCATCATTCGACCTCAAACGAGTATCTACTGTGGCTACTCACAAATCAGGTAACCAATTGGACCTCATCTACACGCGCTACTGCTCTACGGACAATACACTGGTCACTCCACTGCACACCTCAGATCACTTCCTCCTCACTCTCAACCTCAACCTGCCTCAGAACACAACACACACACTTCCACAGGTCACCTTTCGACGAAACCTACGCTCACTTTCACCCTCTCACCTATCCTCTTTGGTCTCATCCACACTTCCTCCACCTGATCAGCTCTCAACACTTGATACTAACTGTGCAACTGATACTCTTTTCTCCACTTTAACATCCTGCTTGGACAACTTCTGTCCCCTTTCCTCCAGGCCAGCCCGCGCCACACCCTCTGCCCCCTGGTTAACTGATATTCTTCGCGAACATCGTACTAAACTCAGGGGTGCAGAGAGGAAGTGGCGCAAATCGAAAGATTCCACAGACCTGGGTCTTTATCAATCCCTTCTCTCTTCCTTCTCTGCTAATATCTCTACTGCTAAAATGGCTTACTATCACAACAAAATTATCAATTCTTCTGACTCTCGCATGCTTTTCAAAACCTTCTCCTCTCTTCTTAACCCTCCTCCTCCTCCTCCTTCATCAACCCTAACAGCTGACGATTTTGCCACATTCTTTATAGAAAAAACAACCACCATCCGCGGCCAATTTACCAATCCACAAACTGACACACACATTTTACCAACAAACGCACACATTCTACCCTCCTTCTCTCTACTTTCAGTGGCGGAAGTCTCTAAACTCCTCCTTTCCAATCGCCCTACTACCTGTCCGCTTGATCCTATCCCCACTAATCTACTTCAAGCCATTTCTTCCTCAGTTGTACCCACACTCACGCACATCATAAACAACTCTCTTCACACTGGTACCTTTCCCACAGCTTTTAAGCAGGCTCGAGTAACCCCACTGCTTAAGAAACACAATCTAAATCCAGCACATCTAACAAGTTACAGACCGGTATCTCTTCTTCCATTTGTCGCGAAAACACTTGAACGAGTTGTTTTCAACCAGATCTCCTCCTTTCTTACACAGAACAACCTCTTGGACGACAATCAGTCTGGTTTCAAAAGCGGACACTCAACTGAGACTGCCCTGCTCTCAGTAATTGAAGCTCTGAGACTGGCAAGAGCAGCTTCCAAATCCTCGGTCCTCATCCTGCTGGATCTGTCTGCTGCTTTTGACACAGTTAACCACCAAATCCTCCTGTCAATCCTAAAGATGAAGGGCATCTCGGGAACTGCACTCCAATGGTTCGAGTCTAACCTCTCAGGTAGGTCCTTTAGGGTGTTGTGGAGAGGTGTGGCATCTAAGACCCAACATCTAGCTACTGGGGTGCCTCAGGGCTCAGTGCTTGGACCACTCCTCTTATCCATCTACATGACATCACTAGGATCCGTGATTCAGAAACATGGCTTTTCCTATCATTGCTACGCTGATGACACGCAACTCTACCTCTCATTCCAACCTGACGATCCGACGGTAGCTGCTCGTATCTCAGCCTGCCTGACAGACATTTCTGGCTGGATGAAGGACCACCACCTTCAACTAAACCTTGCGAAGACAGAGCTACTTGTGGTCCCGGCCAACCCAACACTTCATCACAACTTCTCCATTCAGCTAGGCTCGTCATCCATAACTCCATCAAGGTCAGCTAAGAACCTTGGGGTTGTAATTGATGATCAGTTGAAATTCACAGACCACATTGCTAGAACTGCCCGGTCCTGCAGATTTGCTTTGCACAACATTAGGAGGATCAGGCCCTTCCTTACAGAGCATGCCACACAACTCCTTGTCCAAGCACTTGTTTTATCCAGACTGGACTATTGTAATGCTCTCCTGGCTGGTCTTCCAGCTTGCTCTGTCAAACCTCTACAATTGATCCAGAATGCTGCAGCCAGAGTAGTCTTCAATGAGCCGAAGAGAGCACACGTCACTCCTCTCCTCACACAATTGCACTGGTTGCCAGTTGCCGCTCGCATTAAATTCAAGGCACTGACGTTTGCCTACAGAACAACAACTGGCACTGCTCCCTCTTACCTAAACTCATTACTTCAGACTTATGTGCCATCCAGAAACCTGCGCTCTGCTAGCGAATGTCGTCTTGTGGTACCATCTCAAAGAGGCACAAAATCTCTTTCTCGGACCTTTACCATGGCTGTTCCCTGTTGGTGGAATGATCTGCCTAACTCAACCAGAGCTTCTGAGTCAGTAGCCACTTTCAAGAAACTGCTGAAGACATATCTTTTTCGGCAGCACTTGATTCAGTAGAATTAACACTTTCTCTTCTCTTCTATTCTATAAAAAAAAAAAAAAACTGCACTAAAATTAAACTGAGAGGGGTTATAGCACTTACGTATTGTTGTCCTACTGTTAGTTTCTATTGTTGCTTCTATTGTTCTCATTTGTAAGTCGCTTTGGATAAAAGCGTCTGCTAAATGATTAAATGTAATGTAATGTAATGTACTGCAAACACTCCCGAAAGCCACCTAACACTCCCGAAAGCGAAGAGCTCATGGAGGTTCTCACTCGAGCTGTATCAGAACTAAGCATTGAGTGGCCAGTGGCTATAGGCAGGAGTCTGTTATTAAATCTAAGTTAGATGAAAGATTTCTTCCTTCCCGTGCAACCCCCATGCCGGTGCTTGCCGTTTTTTTTCATGATCTCCATACTGAGGTGTCGAGATTATGGAAGAAGCAGGCTTCTGATATAATTTTAGCCCCCAATCATTCACATATTCAGATTTAGCGGGGGCTAGGGTTTTGAAAAGAAAAAACGGCGCTTTGCCGCGGGTAGAAGAGACGCTTGGGAGCTATCTCTCTTCCGAGGCTGCATTGTCATTTAACTCTCTGGGGTCGGCGGTCTCGCCGGCGATACCAGCTCACTTTTTTCCTTATCAGTGCAAAAGAGACTCAAATTACTCTGTTAATTTTGATCTTACATATAAGTGTTGTACATCATTCGATCCTGTTAAGTTTGTATTTTTTTTGTGGAACCTCATAATAAAAACAAAGTGTTGTGCTTTTCGCCTAATAAAGAAAAATAAACATGATACGCGTTCTGCGTTCTCTCTGTCAGTGAAGTCCATCCTGAAACGCGTCCGAAAGATCATTTGTAACTCTGCAAATACTCAGTCAAACAGGTATACAGGCACACAGGCATGAAGCCTAAATTATCTTCTTTTAAATGAAGTAATTTATATAAAAAAAATTTTTTCTCATTTTATGTAATCTGTACGAAAAGAGAGAGATGATAGTCGTTCTCGTCTCAGCTCATTAAAGTTAATTTGACCACGCCCACGGAGCGCGCGCTCTATTCAAACACAAACGCTCTGAGGCGATCCACGCCCACATCAGCTGGATAACCACCGAAAGAGACTCAGATTTACGACGCTGTGAGGAATAATAGTACTATCTTAATAATAATCCTGGAAAAAATTACCTCAGAAGTAGCCTACAGGTAGTTTCATTTGGAGGAGCAACGGATCCAGCCGAGGAAATAGGTACATTCTTTATTTTCAAGTGCTTTGTGCTAATCGCGACATGGAATAGTGTCTGTAAACAAAAAGACTGTTTGAATCGCGTTTTTGTGTGTGAATGAATGAACAGCTTTTACCTAACTATATTCCAATACTGAGATGAGTAAAAATCGACTGAAATATGTTGAAATAAAATATTTTTGTATAAGCAACGTATTAAACTGCAAATTAACATTTATATGTCCTAATCATAAAAACGATATGTTACATATGAAAGACAAGATGTCGTTTTTACTGTAAAATACTGCCACATCAAATAAGCTTGTTTGCTAAGATGTTATTATAGTGTTTGTTCGAATGTAAGCTATATTCAAACTAATTAATCCGCAACTGTGAAATATGTATGATAAAATGTATACTTTAGTATATAATACAAAGAAAGATTACATTTGAAATATAGTTAAAATTTTAATTGTTGTTGTAATTGTAACCTTTTTATTAAAATAGCAAAAATATATGTAGGCTACATATAAATAAATCTTAGGTAAATCTTAAAAGCTCAATATAAGCCTCCTCTTTAAATTATTTGTATTGTGTTTTATTAGTGACACATTTGGGATACATTCCCAAACTTTCTGTAAAAACAGTATGATAATTAACTGCACAATTACTAGAAATTTTTACATTTGATATTATACAATTTGCAAGCACAATTTGAAAAATAAATAAATAATTGGAACTGTGAACCAATTTTGTATTATATAGGCATATATATATATATATATATATATATATATATATATATATATATTGTCATTGCATTCTTGTGGCTCAGTGACACACCTGAATGAAAGGGTCATTAGTATGCAGCTCCATTATGCGCTCATTATGCAGGCCCATTGTCTTCTCAGGTGTGAATCACAGCAGGTCACACCCCTGCGCATATTGCCTTTCCAAACAAAAAGTGTCATTTTTAAATTTAAACCAATCTATTGTTTTATGTGAATGATAAGGCAGGATGATTTTCAGATCATTTTGAAGAAAAAACTCTAGGCGACAACATCCATTAGTCAAAAGTCTTGTGGACAGATATTTAGTATGTGTTTTGTGGCCTTATTTCAGAAACTTTAAGTTTTAGTTTTTTCAATAACCACGCATAAACAATATTCTCTCAAAAATACAAAAATGTACATACATGTTGATAACACATTATGGTAGCCCTGTGTGTGCTAAATAGAGTGTAATTACACCTTTGCCAGTAAAATGTTTATAAGCAACTGAAAAAAGCACAAATGTCAGAGTATGTCAAAACATCTCAAGGACCCCAAAAACACCTTGGACCCCAGAGGGTTTTAAAGCACCGGCATTACCTTCCAAGCCATTATGAAATATTTCGGCTTTGTAAAGTGTATTTGGCGGCAGGTCAGGCTGCGTCGTGTCTGTATACAATGTCTATATTGCAGGCATATACCAGGCTGATTTGCTAAAGGACGTGAGCGTGAGTGAGGAGGCAGTACTGACGTGGTTCGAGAACTGCGTCAGGCTGCCGATTTGTGGTAAAATGATTTTTTCCAACATGAAACAGAAAGAGAAAGCTTTCTTTTAGATGATCCTCTCTCCCCTGCGGGGTTATTCAGTGACTTAGTTAATACTGTCATTGATAATTTCAGGAAGAAAAGAAGCAGGTAGCAGCTTTTAAAAGGTTTCTTCCATTAAAAGTTCACGTCCACGGGGCTGCTGGGCGGGAGCAGCCCCGGCCGTCCACGAGCTCATCGCATAGGCGCAGCAAAGCAGAGTATCGCGTCTCGCGCTCCCCCTGCTGGACAGTGGGACCAGACGCGGCACTCTCAGCCAAAGCTTTTGGAAAAATAAATATAATATAATATAATATAATATAATATATATATATGTATAAAAAATATAAAAAAAAGCAATAGAACTGTTTTGAGGCCAGTTATATTGGTTATGCTGAGGGCGGTCTCCACCGAGGGAGAAAGGTGTTCACCTCTTTTTACGGTGCCCATTCTTCCTCGGTGCCCTCAGGGGCCCGTTCTGCCAACCCCGCCTTCATGCCGGGGCGCAGACGGTCCCGGCGAGCGCTTTCCAGAGGGACGCTCGCCTCCTCTGAAGAAAAAAAAAAAAAGTGAGGGTGGTCCCCATCGAGGGAGAAAGGTGTTCACCTCTTTTTACGGTGCCCATTCTTCCTCGGTGCCCTCAGGGGCCCGTTCTGCCAACCCCGCCTTCATGCCGGGGCGCAGACGGTCCCGGCGAGTGCTTTCCCGAGGGACGCTCGCCGCCTCTGACACTGAGGGTGGTCCCCATCGAGGGAGAAAGGTGTTCACCTCTTTTTACGGTGCCCATTCTTCCTCGGTGCCCTCAGGGGCCCGTTCTGCCAACCCCGCCTTCATGCCGGGGCGTAGACGGTCCCAGCGAGTGCTTTCCCGAGGGACGCTCGCTCCCTCTGAGGAGGGTCTCAGAGCGGTCAAACCAGTTGTTCCCTGCCGGTGCGTCGTTACTGGGCGCTGTGTTTGCTGCTCAAATTACACCAGAGACCAGTCTCGAGAGACTGGTACCCTTAGTAGAATTTGTTTGGCAGAGTGGAAAAGCCTTCCAAGAATATCTCAGTGGGTCCTGCAGACAGTAGTAAGAGGTTATGCGATCCAATTTAGGTGTTGTCCACCGAAACTCAGAGGGGTTCTGCCCATAGTGTGGGCCCCGAGCAGGCTCTGGTAATGGAACAAGAGGTGAAAACGCTCCTTCAAAAGGGGGCTATAGAACGGGTTCCTCCTCCCAGTTTGGAGCTAGGTTATTACAGCCGATATTTCATCGTTCCAAAGTAGGATGGGGGGTTGCGTCCAATTTTAGATTTGCGCCTATAAAATCGCTCGTTAGGGAAGCTCAATTCAAGATGCTCACTATCAAGCAGGTCGTGTCACAAATCAGGTCCGAGGGCTGGTTTGTCACGATAGATCTAAAGGACGCTTACTTCCACATTTCCATACTTCCACAACACAGGAAGTTCCTGAGGTTTGCCTTCGGGGGCAAGGCATTCCAGTATAGGGTTCTTCCGTTCGGTCTAGCTATCTCCCCGTACTTTACGGAGCAGATGGCGGTTCGACATCGAGATGTCGTCCTCGCGCATATCAGGAAGTTGGGGTTGAGGCTGAATGCGAAGAAAAGTGTTTATCTCCTTCCCTGGAGACCACTTTTCTGGGCGTTGTTTGGGATTAGTTCACCCGCATCGCTTCGATTCTTCAGCCTTGAAACAGTAAAGCTAGGCCAGCTACTCACTGTAAAGCAGTTTCAGAAACTGTTGGGTTTGATGGCAGCAGTGTCCAACGTTATACCTTGGCCTGTTGTACATGAGACCGCTGCGGTGGTGGCTCAGGACCAAGGGATTCTCCCCGAGGGGAAATCCACTCCGCACGATCAAAGTCACGCAGCGCTGCCTTCGTGCTCTGGTCTTGTGGAAAGAAACTTGGTTCCTATCCAAAGATCCTGTGCTGGGGGCTCTTTGTCGTCGCGTAAAGCTAACGGCGGATGCTTCCCTCACAGGGTGGGGGGCGGTCATGAGTGGTCGTCCAGCCCAAGGTCTGTGGCAGGACCATCATCTATCATGGCATATAAATTGTCTAGAGATGTTGGCGGTGTTTCAGGCTCTGAAACACTTCCTAGCAGACCTGAGAGGTCATCATGTGCTAGTTCAGTCAGACAACACGTCGGTGGTCTCTTATATAAATCGTCAGGGGGGCCTGCGGTCTCGCCGGCTTTACAAGTTGGCCCGTCAGGTCCTCCTGTGGTCCCTAGGGAAGTTACTATCACTGAGAGCAATGTATCTTCCTGGGTATTTGAATGTGGTAGCGGACTCTCTGTCGAGGCAGGGGCCGAGGCCGGGGGAATGGAGACTCCACCCCCGAGGTGGTGGAGCTCTTTTGGTTGAGTTTCGGTCGCGCCGAGGCGGACCTATTCGCTTCCAAGGAGATATCGCACTGTCGTCTATGGTTCTCCATCAGTCATCCAGCCCCTCTGGGGTTGGACGCTATGGTGCAGCCGTGGCCGAGGTCACGTCTGTACGCTTTCCCCCCGATTGCTCTGCTACCAGGAGTTCTGGAGAGGGTTCGCCGGGACGGGGTCAGCCTACTATTAGTAGCCCCGTTCTGGCCGGCCCGAGTATGGTTTGCGGACCTGGTTTCTCTCCTGGACGGCTCTCCTTTGGAGCTTCCGGTCAGGAGGGATCTACTCTCTCAGGCGGGCGGCATGATATTTCACCCCCGCCCAGAGTTGTGGAAGCTGTGGGCTTGGCCTCTGAGGGGGCCCAGCTCATAGATTCCGGTCTCTCAACCGAGGTTGTTGAGACCATCCTTCACTCCAGAGCTCCATCCACGAGGAAGCTATATGCCTTTGAAGTGAAAACTTTTCACTTCTTGGTGTGGAGAACACCTGTAGGACCCAGTTAACTGCCCAGTGGGTGCAGTGCTGGAATTCCTGCAGGAGCGTTTCTCCACAGGGTTATCCCCCTCCACACTAAAGGTGTATGTGGCGGCACTGGTTGCTTACCACGTCCCTTTCAGTGGAGTTTTTCTTGGGAGACACCCGCTTATAACTCGTTTCCTTCGTGGCACTTTAAGGCTGAGGCCAGCAGTTCGTGCCTGGAATTTTCGCCTGGTATGGTTAAGGCTTTTCTATACCCTAGGCCAGGTTATGTTCCTAAGGTCCCTACTAATGTTGTTAGACCTACAGTTCTGCAGGCTTTCTGTCCTCCTCCATTTCTGTCGTCAGACCAGGAGAAACTTCATTTGCTCTGCCCAGTGAGGGCGTTAGACGCTTATGTCCACAGAGCTGCCCTGTGGAGGAAATCAGAACATTTATTTGTATGTTTCGGCCCACCCAGGAAAGGGTGTCCTGCGTCTAAATAGAGAATGAGCAAGTGGGTGGTCGAGGCTATCTCACGTGCTTATGAGTCGGCTGGTCAGCCTTCACCTTTGGCTGTACGAGCCCGCTCTACTAGGAGTATGGCTGCATCCAAAGCTTTATTGTCAGGAGTGTCCCTGAGTGAGGTTTGTGATGCGACTGGATGGTCTTCACCGTGCAGGTGCTCTCGTCCGCTGTGCGCTAGATCTCACATGACGGTCACTTGGTCCTATGGCGACGTGGGTATTCGCGTTCCCACAGCGTTTGACGCAGCTCGAAGTTCCCTTGAAAGGGAACGTCTCGGTTACGTATGTAACCCTAGTTCCCTGATAGGGAACGAGACGCTGCATCGTTCTGCCATACTCCCGGCATTCCCGTTAAGCGCTCCTTCAGGCCTATCAGAAGCTGATGCGCTTGTGTTTTTGGGGTGCTTTATAGTTTCCTGGTCGGTGACGTCACCCGCCTATGACGTTCCGTCTCTCCATTGGGCTGATTCCATACGTGCTTCATGACGCACAACGCAGGGGCGTTCCGACAGCGTTTGACGCAGCGTCTCGTTCCCTATCAGGGAACTAGGGTTACATACGTAACCGAGACGTTTTTTATCCATGTTTGGACCGGGTTTTTGTTGCATTTACACTGTTTTGACCACTAGGGGTCCCCGTGGAGACAGGTGTCGGATTGTTTCGAAGCCTCGACACAATATGGTACATTTGCTTCAACTGTTTCAGTGTTTCACAAAGCCTTGATCTGTCCACCACTAGATACTGTCACGCTGGTTGATGAAGCAGACAGACAAAGCTTGATTCCAAACGAAAACAAAGCTTTAATGTTCACAAGCAGGGGAACAGGACGCAACAGCGTGTTAACATAGACACAAACAATAACTGACTTAGGACTGAACTGAACGGGGAGAATAATATACACTGGGTAAATGAGGGAACTCACCAGACACCGTGGATGAAGGTTAACTAATCAGTGACTAACAATTCTCTGTTACAATTTTGATACTACAGCAAAAACTACTAGCCAAATTAATGTAAATGTAAAACATTATTAAAGACAAGCAGTCAATAATAAAATGAGAAAAATTCAATTAAATTAAAAATAGCATAAATAGAACAAAGAAAGGCTACAAATGAAATAGTTTTTTTTTTCAGGTAGGTCAGTAGTTTTCAGGTACAGACTTTTGAATAAAGTAATCAAATGTGAAATAACACTGAATATTCATCACTGTATAAATTGAATATAGAATGATCTTTACAAAGTTAAAAAGGGTTTCAGTCTAGAGCAGTGAGTGATTTATTTGTCCTTTATTGTTTGAATAACATTAAAACACAGCAGCAGGTTTATTAGACTGCTGCCTCTTTATGACCGAGTGCACGGATCCCATCTGAATATACTGTCTACGTGCACTTGAGATATAACTATCTAAGTTTACTAGGATACTCACTAGACAAGCGTTTTTACATAATGTTGTATGAATTTGTCCGTACTAGCGCAAGACGTGAAAGAGAATTCAATGAAATATTCGCAAACTGAGACAGCAGCAAACACTGAGACGCAGTGTTTGGGACACACGCTTTAGATGTTTGGGTTCATGAAACTTCTTGACTTGAAAACATCCTGTAATAATGTAGGGAACCACAGTTGATGTTTTACTTGCATCCAAATGACACGTGTGCTGAGTGAACGATTAATAGCGTGCAACAGAAGTGCTCTCTCTCTCTCTCTCGCCAGTTAATGTTAATAATAAGCTACATGTCTCGTTTTACTTTCTTTGCCATTGACATCTAACTGAACTACAAACTTTCCGCTGACGTCAGTGAAAAGGGGATGCGCTCATCAAGCTCGCGGGGTCTGTGCCACTGTGGGTTTTTCTCTTATTAGCTTGCGCACCACAGCTATATAGGCGTTTCTATATTCTGTTTAATACTCCACAAATGAGATATATTTACTTAATAGACTGCCTTCTTTTCTATTCCCATTCTACTCTCTGTTGTCAGTGTTATTCTGCAGTGTTACATGCTTCCTGGTATTGGTTTTTGGTATCGGAGCATTTTTTTGAGTATGAGTACACGAGTACGAGTATCGGGCCCGGCACCGGTGATATCGGTATCGGTGCATCCCTTTTGCTTACATCCCTTCAGTCAAATGTTTTTCCAAATTATTATAAACCCTACCTAATAAACATTACTATTGCATTACTGCTGTTTTCTTCTCTTCACAGGCTACATAGCTGCAATCTCACTGCTCAGTGTTGTGAGAGTTTGTCTTCTGCTCTACAATCCTCAAACTCCTTTCTAAGAGAGCTGGACCTGACTAACAATGACCTGCAGGATTCTGGAGTGAAGATGCTTTCTGATGGACTGAAGAGTCCAAACTGTCAGCTGGAGATACTGCGGTAAATGTTTGCAAAATAATTAATGAAATACTATCACAATAAATGATTTAGTCACAGAATGTGGCATCTGCTCTCATGGAATGCCAGAACAAGAGATTTTTTATTAACTTAGGGGTCGCTTACACAACACCGTTTTACTGAAAACACAAAACTTTTAATGCGTTCTGTCCTTTCATTTGCAATACAACAGTGTTTGGTGGCTTGAGAACGCAAACTTTGAAATAGGTTCCAAGGTGCAAGTTTATAATTTTTTAGAAAAACATTATCTCCATGTTGATATTAATTTCTCTAAATACCCGGCTATGTGTAAATGTGGCCTGTGTTTGTGCTGTGCTGTTCCCTTTCAAAAGCTACAATGGAGCACATTGGGAACGTCTTTAATCGTGACCAGCTGTGAATATTGTGTGAAAACACGTCAATAGAATTGACCCGGAGGTAATATAGCCTCGGGCGTTTACGTCATCGGCGTGCACCCGCTACGCGAGGTTATAAATAGATGAGCCACAGGTGCATCGTCAAGATCTTTTTTCTTCAGATCACTCTGTGCATGTGTGCGTCAAAAACTCTCTCTCTCACTCTATATCTGACTACAGATCTTTGTTAGGAGTTAGTTATGGCGACAAATCAATGGCAATAATAACCGAGCGCACAACTGATGCTGGCGCGCGCGGTAAATGACTTCCGTGAGAGGATAACAGATCTACATACGAGGAAACGGGAACTCGCGAGCTCATTCAAAAAGGGGGGAGGGACCAAAACATCAGTCTCTCCCCTTCTTCAAAGACCTCCATGACGAGCCATGGAGTAAACCATATACTTCCAGTGTCTTTGTGCCCTCGACGTCGACTTTTTCGACTATCGTGGGCAGAGGTGGGTAGAGTATCCAAAAACTGTACTCAAGTAAAAGTACAAGTACAAATATTTACTCAAAGTAAAAGTAAAAGTAATAATCTTAAAGGTTACTTGAGTAAGAGTAAAAAAGTATCCAATGAAAAAACTACTCAAGTAGTTAGTTACTAGTTACTTTGGATCACATAGGCCTATATATATATATATAACATGATATTATTTAGATATTTGTTTCATTTAAATGACTATTATCATCATAATTAGAGAAGCCATCTTTGCAACAAAAACAGAAGAGACAAACATTATTTCTGTATATCTGTATATTATATCTGTAGCCTGAAAACCATTGCCTGTCCTTTGGTTTGTATAATAGTATATTAACTTATACAACTACATTTGGATTATTAGACAATGTCGGAATAAAGTGACTCTATGGAGTTTTGCATTCATATGTAAAGGGATGGGAACCATTGACACAACACAAACAACGATCAAATGCACGGATCTTCTTCTGTTCTCCAAAATGTATTTAAATGTAGGCTATATTTATGAAAGCATCTTTAAACTGGTTAACTGAGTCTAATAAGGCAGGCAAAGGCATTCGTTTTCAAGTCGAGTTCGCACGCCACTGCGCAATAAACACACATTGTGTGTGTACACACATTCATAAACTGGACGATGATAGCTTATTTATTTAATGTATAACTATAAAGTAATGTATATGTCCAAAAAAAAGGGCAATGTCATACTTTGTAGTAGTGCTATATGGCGTAATAATCTGTTTGGTTGTAAAATGAATTACCTGAATGAAATCGAATGTATCGTCGTGTGGAATAATTCATTCACAGACAGCTTACGAAGTAACATACGAAGATGTTCAACTAATAAAGATCTTCATCGCTGGCAAAAAATATGATGCATTTGCAGATTTACTTTCTAGACTGTACTGTAGACTGTAGACCGCCACTTCATACAACGCTCTTGATGTTCTTAAATCTTCCTGTTACGACTCCGAGACGATTCAGTGCGTGAGGAAACTGAACAGATCATTCAAACTGATTCGCGAACCGATTTAGACAGATCTGCCCAACTTGTTTGATGAAGTCTTTGAACAGAATCGACTCAAAAGAGTGATTCATTTGTGAATTGAGCATCGCTCATGCCCAGAAAAAAGAGAGAGCGCGCGCTTAGAATAAACTACGCTTTTAACAACATATTGCATTAAAATGAAGTAACGAGAGGAACGTCGCCCAACGTAAGTAAAAATACAGTTTTTTCATTAGAAATTTACTCGAGTTAAAGTAAAAGTACCCACAATTAAATCTACTCTTAAAAGTAAAAAATTTCCCCAAAAATACTCGATAATCGAAGAGTCTCATCTCATTTATGGCAATATGCATGTTTACTGCTAAAGCATTTCGGGTATTGACAACATGCTTGTTGCTATGGCTCATGAGGGTATTGGCAACATACTTGTTTAGGTTATCCAGGTAAGGGCAAGATAATTGTTGCTCAAGGCTTTCCGGTATGGTTGGTGACATGCTGTTGCTCAAGCTTTTCAAGTATTGGCAACATGCTTGTTGCCTTGGCTCACTCAGGTAACTGCAAAAAAAAAAAAAAATCCAGAATTGCGCTGTCAGTTGGGTTTGGGGGATATTGGCATATGGTTTTGTTTTGGGGGGTTATTGCTGCTCTCCCTGCTCTTATCCATGCTAGGCTGCATGGATGCGCAGGGAGTTCTCGCCCAGAACTGAACCATACCGCTAATCCAAATTGTATGATAATTGTCAATCGTATTTGACGATAGTGGTCCTGACAGAAATAGATCTAATGTATGATTACGATAATGACTGGGTCCTGACACATGTTGTGTAACTCCAACAGAGTTCAGATTGTCTCTAAATGGCAATCCCAATGCGTCTTTTTCATTATCTACATGGATATTAGGGGCGGCAGTGGCTCAGTGGTTCATATAGGTTGTCTACAAACCAAAAGGTTGGTGGTTCAATCCCCGGTTCCACCTGACCAAGTGTCGAGGTGTCCATGAGCAAGACACCTAACCCCAGCTGCTCCCGACGAGCTGGATGGCGCCTTGCATGGCTGACACCGCCGTCGGTATATGAATGAGTGAATGAGGCAATATATAAAGCGCTTGGGTGCGCATATGTAAAGTACATGATGGCCATTGGGTCTGTGAAAGCCCTATATAAATGCAGTCCATTTACCATTTACCATTAAAATAGCCAACAATAAGGACTTTATCTGTAACCAGTACTAACGCCGGTTTCACACTGCACGCGCAAGCAGTGCGTATTTTTTTCGGCGCCCATGTTAACAGATTAGAGCATTCACACCGCACGCAGAGGCGGCGCGGCAGCGCGTAGCAGGAGCAGAGCAGGAGCAGCAGTGCCGCGATAGTTTCGGCGTCCTGTCTATTTTTGCTGCGCCGCTCGCTGAATTAAAGTGACAATGCATTGATCATGGCCAAAATACACAGCAGTTTGACCCAAAAGCGCATTGATGATATCTATTGTGTTTTAAACAGTCAATCAAATGACCTTAATCAATTTAAACAGAAAACAAAGTCAACAAAAACAAAGATGAACCAAAAGTTATATGATATAGCCTATTAATTAATGAAATAAGCTTCTTGACAAGTCTTTTCTCTTAAATGTATTTGAAAACGAAATAAAGTAATGCCAACTTACCCATTATAGAGTACTTTGTCTGTAAACACGCCGCGCCAAACGCTGCCAGTATGAAAGCAAAACGCGCGTGTCCTGCATCCGCTCACCGTACGCACTGCTCCTGCGCTGCTTACGCTCTGCGAACGCGTGCAGTGTGAAACCGGCGTAACTCTGATAGAAAATCAGCATATTCTTTGATAAAGTCTGTATGGTGGCCTGTATACAGTAGCTAGCACAAATATCAGGCGGGATTTATCACTTGCGCTAGATAATGTTAGAAAGAGCACAATCACTTCAAAATAATTATATTTTAAACTAGACCTCTGTGTAATTTTTCAGGAATTGCCTTTTCTTGATTTTCAAATAGGTAGAGGAAATATATTTTTCAAATAGCTTTAGTCACTGACATAATGCCATAAAATCCATACTGACTATTTGTTCACAAGACTTTTGAAACTTGTATCAGGTAGTCTAGAGTTTTTGCTTCAAAACGACACTTGTTGTTTGGAAAGTCAATATGCGTGGGGGAATGATTCACACCTGAGAAGACAATGACCTACATAATGAGCTGCATAATGAGCTGCATAATGACCTACATAATGAGCTGCATAATGAGCCTCTCATTCAGGTGTCACTGAGCCACAAGAAGGAATACAAGGACAAAAACTAATCATATATATATATTGTATTTTTATATCATACACTTGTATTTTTGCTTGCAAATTGTATAATATCCAAGGTAAACATTTCTAGTAATTGTGTAGTTAATTCTCATACTGTATTTTCAGAAAGTTTTGGATATGTATCCTCTCCCCAAATTTGTTACTAATAAAACACAATAAAATAATTTAATGAGAAGGCTTATATTGACCTTTTAATATTTTGTTTACATCTACCTTGTAAATATATTCTTTGCTATTTTATTAAAAAGGTTACAATTACAACAACAATTAAAATTGTAACAATATTTCAGGTGTAATCTTTCTTAGTAAAAACTAAAGTATGCATTTTATCATACGTATTTTAAAGTTAAGGATTCATTAGTTCGAATAAAGCCTACATTGGAACAAACACTATAATAACATCTTAGTTGATGACTTTATTTTTGACAAAACATAATATAGGCCTATATTAAACATATGAGCAGAAATTGGCGAACAAAAGCTTATTTGATGTGGCAGTAGTCTATTTTACAGTAAAAACTTTATAATATATCCAAAACTACGAAATGTTGTCTTTCATATTTCGTCTGTAACATAGGCATATCGTTTTTAGCTGGATCTCATGAAAGTGTACCCATAGTGTAACCATTTAGGCCAAAAATAGTTTACACGTGCATATGATACGCAGTTTACACGTGCATATGATACGCACTTTATGGCGTGTAAAACACACGCACTCCACACACCTTATCCTACCCAAGGGGTTTACAGTGCGTATCATTTGCACTGCATTAAATTTATGCTATAGATACACACTTTCATGAGATTGTGTTGTTTTTATGATACATTAGTGCATATAAATGTTAATTGGTAGTAAAGTTTGATAAAAGCTGTTCATTCATTCACACACAGATGCGATTCATATTTAAATAGTCTTTTTTTGCGGTTTACATACACTTTTCCATTTCGCAATTAGAACAAAGCGCTTAATAATAATAAAAACTTACTACCGTACTCACAATCCTCAGATGGATCCGTTGCTCGTCGAAATGAATTTTAACCAGCACTTCTGAGGTAAATTTCCCAGGATTATTCCTCACAGCCTCGCAAAACGACGTAAAGTACTGTAATCTGATTAAACTTGGTGTGTTTTATCCAGTTGATGGGGGCGTTCACATGTTTGATCACATGTTCACATGCTTGCCTCATATCATTTACGGTAAAAATACGGTGATGTAATTTGATTAAACTTGGTGTGTTTTATCCAGCTGATGGGGGCGTTCACATGTTTGTTCACATGTTCACATGCTTGCCTCATATCATTTACGGTAAAAATACGGTGATGTAATTTGATTAAACTTGATGTGTTTTATCCAGTTGATGGGGGCGTTCACATGTTTGCATGTATCGCCTCATATCATTTGCGTTTGAATAGCGCGTGCTCTCCGTGGGCGTGGTCATATTAAAAGATTATAAACTATAATGAGCTGAAATGAGAACGATTGACATCTCTCTCTCTCTTTTCATATAGATTACATAAACAGAGAATATTTGTTTTTGTTATGAATTAGATAATTTAAAAGTACACACTTAAATGATTGTAAAGATATATAGCTCATTCCTGGGTGAATAGTATTCGCCGAGTTTGGTTTAAGTTTAGAGACGTGCTCCAGAAAAAAAGTTCACAGAGAGCCAGAAAGCACACCCTGTTTATTTTCTTTATTTTATTTTTCGATTGTAAGTGGACACATAAAAAAGAAGACATTTAACAGTTTATTTTTTCATATTTCTTAAGTCTGTATGACCAGAAATGACGGCGTATTTTAAGTCTATTTTGCTGCTATGCGCATTTGCCGACCCCAGAGGGTTAAAGCTTTGCCGGGTAAACATTTCATTGTCGTTCTGTTCTGAGATGATGCAGTTTTTCTGAGCGTACACCTGAAGGGCGTGCACACTGTCAAACAGCGCCAAACTGGACTTTATCTTTCACGTCTGGTTTTTGTTGGGTCAGACCAATCTGCTAGTGATGAAGGGTCGAGACTGAGAGAGCTACATGGAAAAATATGCACCAAACAAACCTGCGTGAAGTTGCCCCCCCACCCAGCGCAAAACGTCGTCAAAATATGCTCAATCGTTTGTGCTGGTTTGTGCTGTAAAAAGTTTTGTTTGTGCTGCTTCGGTTTTATAGATATTAAAATAATATTTTTAGGTCATTCTGAGGTCACTCAGCCCCCCCACATGATCCAAATTCATCCAAAATAGTCTTATTCGTTTGTGCTTCATTTGTGCTGTTTTGTGCCGGTAAAATTTTCGTTTGTGCTGCATCGGGTTTTGAAATATCAGACATTTAATTATAGACGATGACGTCACGTCACCAGCCCCCCACATGCTCCAAATTAACCCAAAATAGACGCAATCGTTTGTGCTTCGTTTGTGCTGTTTTGTGCTGTAAAAAGTAAATTTTGTGCTGCCTCGTGTTTTAAAATATTAATCATTGAATGTTAGGTCGATGACGTCACTCATTCCCCCCACATCCTTCAAATTCACCCCAAATAGTCTCGTTCGTTTGTGCTCCGTTTGTGCTGGTTTGTGCTGTAAAAAGTTTAGTTTGTGCTGCTTCGGTTTTTTAGATATTAAAAGAATATTTTTAGGTCATTCCGAGGTCACTCAGCCCCCCCACATGATCCAAATTCATCCCAAATAGTCTCGTTCGTTTGTGCTTCGTTTGTGCTGGTTTGTGCCGGTAAAAGTTTAGTTTGTGCTACGTCGGGTTTTGAAATATTAGACATTAAGTTATTGTTGATGACGTCACCAGCCCCCCACAATCTCCAAGTAATGAGTTTAGGTATAGGGGTGAAACCCTGAGGTGACATTTTTTATTTCTCTCACCTTAATTAGCTTAATTAAGGTGAGAGAAATAAAAAAATGTCACCTCAGGGTTTCACCCCTATACCTAAACTCATTATTTGGGTGCCCTTTACCTTTACTGTTCCCTGCTGGTGGAGCGAACTGCCTAAATCCACTGTAAGATTTTGGCCACGATTTGGCTGTCAGAGACCAATTTTGTGAATCCTTGAAAAGATTCCTCTGCTCCTAGGTCAAAATATGAAATATTTGATCACTAATATCACATGTAATTTTACATTACAATGGTCAATCAATGACTATTGTGATAAAGTTATACCTCAGACGAAATTCTGGCAGTGTGACTTCTCCTATGACGACCGCCAATAGGAGCGCAAAACCCCCCACCAAGTTTTCCTTTTTTGAGAAAAGCCACGATCATAATTAATACTATGCTAATTAATGTTTTTGTTACTTTTAAGAATCTACAGAAAATAACAGCTGAAAATACAATCTACGCAGGTCATTGTGTGAAAAAGACTGATTTGATTGCCAAACTAATGTCATGTGGACTGTTGCTGTATGTCTTTGTAGATTGTCTGGCTGTATGGTGACAGAGGAAGGCTGTGGTTGTGTGTCTTCAGCTCTGAGTTCAAACCCCTCACACCTGAGAGAGCTGGATCTGAGCTACAATCACCCAGGAGATTCAGGAGTCAAGCTGCTCACTGATAAACTCAACGATCCAAACTACAGACTGGAAAAACTCAAGTATGTAGAGCAGGGAGAGCTTTGATTAAACAACTTCAAAAACACAATTACAATATTCACTTATTACAAACCAGTTACACTTTATTATAGATTACATGACTACATTTAATAAAGTTCTTATTGAGAATGTACAGAGGTTTAGCTCTAGTTATAATACGGGGCTGTTGAATGCTTCATTCTGATTGGCTGATGAAGATTCTCAGGTGTGCAATTATTTTCAGTAAACGCACAGGTAAATTAGTTCTACCAGAAAGACTCAGGAGACAAGAGAACGACCTGGTGGTGTTGGGGAGGATGGGGATGAACGCCGGTGTCAGTTTTTGCAAACGCAGTAATGGGTGTTAACCGGGCTTAAGTTCTCCAAATGTCGAGTGGTGATTGGCTAGATCTGAGGTCAATGAATGACGTGATATTAAAGTGTTCCCGGTAGAGCTCCCATTTCTACCAGAAAGACTCGGGAGGCAAGAGAACGGATGACAAAAACTCTCAGTTTTTTGTGTATGTCCCTTTAAATGCAATTGAGCTGCTGCTCCCCGCCTCCGTTCAGAAGAGGGTCAATCCTTTACACGAGGTTCGGATAAACCGGCAATAACAAAACACAGGAATAATTTGACTCATCCAAAACCTCTGAAAAACCAGTAGCGGAGTGCAGCCTTACAGAGAGACTCGGGAAGAGGTTGCACTTTTAGATGCACCTGGACGTTTCTGAATGGTTAGTGGATACATTTTTGTTGTGGAGTTACATTGATTAATCTCATGGACTTGCATGTACCGAGCGATTCGAGAGCCGCCGGAGGACTCAGCCAGCGCAGCTTCTCCAGAGCGGCTGCAAGAACTCTGATGATGACAGCTGTTTTTTAACCATTGGCTGGATTCACCGCATGACAACCATCACATGTATTTCATGTTTATTCTCACACGTTCAGTTCCACTAATGCTCTCAAATCTGTTTTAAAACAGTAAAGCTCTTTTCATGCAGTCACGATGTTATATTGTGTCATGTTTATAAAAAATAAAACTGAATAAAAAACGTAGACCCCACTACATTGATAGTATAGGCTTATTTTTAACTTTATTCATGTACAAACAAACGCTGTATTAAGCAGTACTTATAAAGTATTGAATGAAAATGTCTCTGAAGAGTCTGTGTATTTGACAAATATTGTATTTATTTCACTTCAGCTGTGATAAAGTATGCAAACACAGCGCGAGCTTCACTACGGGAAGCAGAAAGTGTCGGACTCGCGTCTCAGTTTTCAGCTCCTCCCGCCTGCAAGCAAATCTCACCGATCGGTTTCATCCAGCCGATGTCGAACACACCTAAACACTAGTAGTGACAGCAGCGGTTACCGGTCACTGTAGTGTCCACGCCCTTAATTAAGCAGAACTTTAAGGCTTAATATCATTTAAACGAACGAGAACCGACTGAAGCTAGTGAAATGCCAAGAAGCTCTGGAGAAGTTAATGGGCCTAATGTTTTCTCCTTTTAAAGTGGAATGCCTATGTCGCTGATTGTCTGTTTAACATATAAAATAATTATTATAATAATGATATTATTGATAATAATAATAGAAAAATGTAGAAAACATGCAGACATATTCACTGAAGTTATTGCAGAGAGGAATTCATTTGAACACAGTAATAGGACGGCCTTTAGCATTGAAAGTAGCGTTTACAGGTTCAGCATCGTGGACAGCAACCGAAGCTCTGCTGAAAAGAGCTTTAGCAGAATGATGCAGAGTGTCCGTGAGATCTGCATACTGCACAAGTCAGAGGGGGTTTTTGGGCTGCCAAATTGCTGGAACGCAGTTCAGTGTCCGTAACGGAACCGGTCTAATTTAGTGTAAGTTAGCGTGATAAAAGAGCCGGATTTGCTGAGAACGATCTGTGATATTCATAAAATAATGTCCCCCATATGTTTGGTTAAAGTCTGCAATCATCACTAGGTATAAATCGAGATCTTCCCGGCGATCGGGAAATGTTTGGCAAATAATGTCTCTGTAAATGCCGTAAGCAATAACGAATTCGGAGAAGGAGAGGTTGCGTTGCAGTCTGGAATCAGCAGTTTTTAGACCCCAGTCCACCATTTGTGGCTCTGCCGCTGGTGAAGGGAGCCGCAGAGTAACCAAGTTAATATCCTTACCTTGAATGAAGTTCGATCTTAGTAGAGGGGACACGTCAACAGTGGCTGCTGGAACAAAGTGCCTACCGAAAACTTAAAAACCAATTTGAAAAACTTGAAACTCGAACACCAGTAGGAGGAGAGCGTCTCTCGTCAGATTGCTGTTTTAAGCCCCGGGAAGGAGAACCGCCTCACGCTGGCTTCCTACACACGGGTCTCGCTCGCTCGGGCCTGGGGCTCGAGAACGGCACGGCCGCCAGAGTCGAGTCGGTGAGTTCAAAACTCGCTGTCGTTATGGTTGCAATCGAGACTTGGGTGAGTGAACGCCGGCGTCAGTTTCTGTGAATGTAGTAATGGGTGTTAACCGGGCTTTAATACTCCACATGTCGAGTAGTGATTGGCTAGATCTGTGTTTAATGAATGACGTGGTTAATGAATGATGTGGTTAATGAATAACGTGATATTAGAGTCTCCCGGTAGAACTTGCGCTAGAGCTCCCATTTCTAGGCAGGTCTTGACTGCATTACAGCTCCATATCACTCTGCAAAATGACTTCAGTTATTTCAAAGGTCCTGACAGCCGAAAACAGCAAAAGAACCAAAACCCACAAAGACAAACACAATATAACAAACAGATATAAATCACAAAACATTTTCATGATTTTCCAACAAAATAACTTTCTCCCACTCCCCCAT